>NC_135789.1:33540763-33805763 GCF_051106095.1 Pogona vitticeps | reverse complement strand
AACCCTAACCCTAACCCTAACCCTAACCCGACCCCGACCCCGACCCCGACCCCGACCCCGACCCCGACCCCGACCCCGACCCCGACCCCGACCCTCACCCTAACCCTCACCCTAACCCTCACCCTAACCCTGACCCTGACCCTGACCCTGACCCTGACCCCTAACCCTAACCCTAACCCTGACCCTGACCCTAACCCCTAACCCTGACCCTGACCCTGACCCTGACCCTGACCCTGACCCTGACCCTGACCCTGACCCTGACCCTGACCCTGACCCTAACCCTAACCCTAACCCTAACCCTAACCCGACCCCGACCCCGACCCCGACCCCGACCCTAACCCTGACCCTAACCCTGACCCTAACCCTAACCCGAAACTGAAACCTAATCCCGAAACCGAAACCTAATCCCGAAACCTAATCCCGAAACCTAATCCCGAAGCCGAAACCTAATCCCGAAACCGAAACCGAAACCTAATCCCGAAACCGAAGCCACAAGAAAAACCACAACCGAAACCTAATCCCGAAACCACAACCGAAACCGAAACTACAACCGAAACCGAAACCACAACCGAAACCTAACCCCGAAACCGAAACCTAATCCTGAAACCGAAACCACAAGAAAAACCACAACCGAACTCTAATACCGAAACCACAACCGAAACCGAAACCGAAACCACAACCGAAACCGAAACCACAACCGAAACCTAATCCCAAAACCGAAACCGAACCCTTATTTCCCTAATTTCCATAATTCCCCTAATTCCCCTAATCCTAATTTCCCTAACCCTAACCCGCTTGCGTTCAGCCTGGAGGCAGGCAGTACATCACGGCCTCTCCCAATTTGAAGAGACCCTTGTCCAGCAGGCTGAGGCAAAGAGGAAGTCACAAGGGAAGCAAAACCAGGGAGCTGGACAGGGGACAGATTCGACTTGTCTTCAGTGTGGAAGAGATTGCAACTCTCGAATTGGCCTCCTCAGCCACACTAGACGCTGTTCCAAGTCCTCCATACAGAGCACGCTACCATAGTCTTTCGAGACTGAAGGATGCCTACACAACTCTCTTGGTGGCGCTGTGGGCTAAACCACAGAAGCCTCTGTGCTGTAAGGTCTATAGATCTGCAGATGTAAGGTCACATCCATGCGACGGAGTGAGCTCCCGTCGATTGTCCCAGCTCCTGCCAACCTAGCAGTTCAAAAGCATACAAATGCAAGTAAATACGTAGGGACCACCTCGGTAGGAAGGTAACAGCATTCCGTGTCTAAGTCGCACTGGCCATGTGGCCACAGAAGATTGTCTTTGGAGAAAACGCTGGCTCCATGGCTTGGAAACAGGGATGAGCACCACCTCTAAAGTTGAACACGACTGGACAAAAATTGTCAACAGGAACCTTCACCTTTAACCCTAACCCTTAGGGTTACGGTTAGGGTTAAAGGTAAAGGTTCCCGTTGACAATTTTTGTCCAGTCGTGTTCAACTTTAGGGTTACGGCACAGTAAGAGCAGGGGGAGGGGTGGAGCAGAGGGTGGGGCAGAGGAGAGGGTGGTGCAGGGGAGAGGGCGCAGTGGAGGAGAGGGCGGAGCGGAGCAGGGGGGAGGGGCAGATTTTTGGGAGGCGCAGACTTGCACCTGCTTCGCAGAGGGCAGGGCGGAGCCGAGGGAGGGGCAGATTTTTGCGAGCTGTGGGTTCGCCCTTGCTTCGCCGAGGGCAGGGCGGAGGAGAAGGTGGGGCGGGGCGGAGCCGCGGGAGGGGCAGATTTTTTGGCGGCGCGGGCTCGCGCGCGCGGCGCGCGCGCGCGAGCCCGCGCCGCCAAAAAATCTGCCCCTCCCGCGGCTCCGCCCCGCCCCACCTTCTCCTCCGCCCTGCCCTCGGCTCCGCCCTCTGCTCCGCCACCCCTCCTTCTCCTATTCTGCCCCCCTCTGCTCCACCCCCCTACTCTGTCCCCTCCCTACTCTGCCCCCCTCCTACTCTGCCCCTCCCCTCTACTCTGCCCCTCCTCCCACTCACTTAGCTGCCATCCACCTCTACAGCACCTAACCTACAGCTCTCTCCTTATAACATTACTACAACCCAATTTCTATTTAAAACCTCCAATCCTGCATCCTTCTAGGTCACAGTGGGCTCAAAAAATTCCATCTCGCCTTCTATTGCGGTCTGTTCACACTTCCTTTTCGTCTTCCACTCCATTTACCACCCCAACTCTCCCCTCCAATTCTTATTTTTACACCAATCTTGAAAAACATTGCTAGAAACCCTCCACGATGCATTATGGGACCCTTTTACGCAGATCACGCATTTAAACCCTTCCAAACTCAACTCTTGCAGCTCGCATTCAATTCAACAAAATGCAGCTTCCTGGCTTTTTCTTACGCTTTCACTTTTACTCCTTTTACACTCTTTTTCCCACAACGACTCTCCCCTCTCCCCTACCATTCTTCTCTTTACACAAAGCTTTCAATCCTTTCTACAAACCCTCCTCCATGCGTGCTACAAATGTGCTCGCCGAAACCACATTTCAAACCATTAAACCACACGAACAAAGCCGCGCCGAATTTATTCACATCTCTCTCAACTCCAAAAATACACCTTGCGCTACTTTAACCCGAACCCTACTTTAAACGCTCATTTCTCGCCACGCTCCCACAATGCATTGCACACCCCTTACGCCGATTTTTTAAGCATTGCTCTTCGCATACAGACTCCGGACCGCGCTTGGGATGGCGCTAATTAATACAAAAGGAACCAGAACTGTAAACCCTAAAGAACACAAACCCACATGCTATTTATACCGATCGCTGTGACCTCAAACAATTCACCTTGCATGGCTTTAAATACCTCGCTTCCAAATCACCGTCCTGTAATTCAATGATAAATTCTTAGATTTTTTTAAAACATTTCTTTTCAAATAAGAATTCAAACGCACAATTACGAGGGCACAAATGACTAAACCCTAACGAACAAAAACCTACATGCAATTTATTCAAATCACTGCCACCTGCAAGATTTCACTTTTCAGTCATTTAAATATCGCACCTCCGCACTGCCCTTTAACGATGCAACACGGACCCCTTAGAGCAACTCGTTCCCTTTTCCTTTCAAAACCTTTCAAAAATTAAAAAACCTTTCCCAGGAGAGGTAAAACACTCAAACGCTCCCCCTTCACTTTAATCGTACAAAGAGGGGCACCTCCCCAACGGAACCCTAGACACTCTCAACCTCTTCTCTCTTTTGCTTAACCAACGAAAGAAACAAAAACCACCTCTAACACGGCACAGTCCCTTCATTAGTACCTCGAACGCTTCCCCGCGTAGAACTCAACCCCCCCCAGCCCCCGCACGAGAACGACCCGGACTTGCTTTCGCATGGGAACCCGAAGTCGAAACACCCCTCAAGCGGCATTTCCATCACTTTCCGCAGCACCGCCTCCTCCGCATTTCTTTTAACCCCATTGGTTGAATTCAAACCACTACCGGATAGACCCGCCAATCAAGGATACCGTTTCGTCACGTGTAGCCCCTCACCTGGCGCGATTGACATTCCTGGGGGGCAGCTGTGTCGTCAGCGTGGGGAGACCGGCGTTTCGGATTCCAGGTAGCCAAGCCTGACCAAGAAGCCTTTTTCCCCGTCTTCAGATCAATGCTCAGTTTGTTGGGGGTGGGTGGGTTGATACATTGGGTGTTAAGCGGGGCGGGGGGGTGTTTCCATCTGACGAGCCCCTAGAAAAGTTTTCAAACACCTTGGTAGCCTTTTCTACACAACGTCAGGTCCTTTATTACCTTCCTTATTAGTCGCCTGCGGTAGTTTGGAAATCTAGACTCTCTCTGATAAAACCTATCGTGGGGGACCTGTGTTACTCTACTGCAGCCCCCCCCCACCAGTGGTTGCTCAGGAGGGTCTAATCTACTGTCTGCCAGCCCGACCCCATTCAAATAGCCAAACACCCCCCTTTTTAATGGATCTTGTGCTCTGCAGAGGTTTCGGCTCAGTAATTTCCAGGGGTTAATGTTTTCCTCTTCTTGCCTATGTGTTGCTGAGACTGTTAAGCTGCATCTTCGTTTAAAAGATTTCCTCTTACATGATGACAGGCTGCTAGAATGACTCAACCGCAAAATTCAATGAACGTGCAACTAAATTAATATGCATTTTAAATAAAAATAGTGCTGCCAAAAAATACTGTCCTCCGATTTTGGCTTCTCTGACGAAACATCAGGCACTGGTCAATCTTAGTTTTCTGCAGATGCAGTGTTCAAATCTAATAAATAAATCAGGAACTTGGAATTTCTAATTTCACCATTGTAAATGTGAATTAAAAAAAAAAAACCAGACAAAACAACAACTTATGCAACGTTGGCTTTATTTCACAGAATCAAATGTTCCCTAACGAATGTTCTTTCCCCCACAAACCTCATTCAGTCAGTGTGGCAAAAACAAACAAACAAAAAAAATAGAAGACATTCCCAAACAGGAAAATAAAGCAGTGGGTTTGTCTGTTCTAGGCATGTACTTAATAAACAAAAACTGGCAGCCACCCCTGCCTGTGTGTTCTGGATGGAAAAATTGTATGCAAGAAACATAACGCCTAGGTTTCAAAGTGAATGATACCAATTTTCATCCAACAGCAGAATGTTAATTCAATGCTCTTGTTTAATTCAATGTTACTCGTCTCGGTGGGTATTTGAACCCAGGCTTGCTGATTTATTAAGGCGCTCTCTCTGCTACAGCAAACGGTGTATTTTTGTCAGCAATAATCCTGATAGGAATAACGATGTTATACAAATTTTGGGGTTAATGACTGATTTTAGCTTTTAAATATTGTCTTTTAATGCTGTGAGTCGCCTTGGCTCCTGTTTTTAGCAGGAAGACAGGGTAGAAAAACGTCAAATGAATAAAATCTTCGTCGTCGTCAAAGTTGGAGGGCTATTTGTCAGGTTCTATAGATGAAGTGGATTTGTAGGAAGCGATCCGGTGAGACTCAATATTTTACTTTGCCTTAACGGGAGCATCGGAGACATGAGGAGGAGGTGCTTGCAGCTTCATGGAGCCACTGAAACTTCTTCTATGAACGTGTGGAAGACGAGCTTCCATTTTCTCTATTAGTATTAGTGTTCTTATGCTTTGTTTTCTTGTTCCCTGCCAAAAGAGAAAGAAACAAAATGCAAAGGAATGCTTTTCATGTTAATGTGCTTCTTAGCGTTAATATGGCAAGCTTAGTTTTTTCTTTATTGGATGACAGGATGAAGGAAATCCCTTTGTGGGCTTTTCGTCAAGGATGCTTTGGTGTCTCTTCCGATATAGAGGAAGGTGTAAGCCTTCTATAGCTGTCTTTTCGGCAGGGGAGTTGGTGCACGAGATTTAATTCTGTATTTTTCTTTATAGGATGATGGGGTGAAGGAAATCCCTTCATAGACTTTCCTTCAGAGGCTATCCAAAACAGACAGGATACACTCTGCAAGTACTCACGAATCTTCACTTGGAGACGGTTGCTCATCATACATGAGAGTAGTCGTAAGACCAGATAGGCGGGATATAAAATAAATAAATGCACCCCTACCTCTAGCCTTGGATCAGCGTTGCTTCTGAAAGAGCCCAGGAGTCTGGCCTTCCGTGGGGGTGGGGTGGGAGTTAATCATATATGGGCAGTGTATCATAAGGAGCCACTGTAGGCTCAAGAAGTACCCATTATTGTAGCTTAGTAATCAATCTAGATTGACTAACACAGTGGTTCTTAACCTTTGTTACTCAGTGTTTTTGAACTGCAACTCCCAGAAATCTCAGTCAGTAGACCTGATGGTGAAGGCTTCTGGGACTTGCGGTCCAAAAACATCCGAGTAACAAAGGTTAAGAACCAAGAGCAGAATGCTTAATTTAACGCTCTGTGATGTTTCTCAACGAGGATTTCAGCCCGGACTTCCTGATTTCTTAACGTACTCTCTCCACTACACAAAACTGGATGTTTTCGTTAGGAATAATCATGATAGGAATAACGATGTTATACAAATTTTTGGGTTGATTGCTGATTTTAACTTATAAATATTGTCTTTTAATGCTGTGAGTCACCTTGGGTCCTGTTTTCAGCAGGAACACAGGGTAGAAAAACTTCAAATGAATAAAATCTACACGGTCGTCTTAGAACTCATAAGTTGGAGGGCTGTTTGTCGGGTTCTCTAGACAAAGCGGATTTGTAAGAAGCGATCCGGTGATACTAAATAGTTTACTTTCCCTTAGTAGGAGCGTCGGGGACGTCGAGAGGAGGTGCTTGCGCCGAAACGTCTTCTATAAACGTGTGGAATAGGAGCTTCCATTTTCTCTATTAGTATTGATAAAGGAACGTGTGCTGTGGTGGTTTCTTTTTCTTAATACCTGCCAGAAGAGAAAGAAACAAAATGTAAACTAATGCTTTTGATGTTAATGTGCTTCTTAACGTTAATGTGCCAGGGTTAGTTTCTTCTTTGTACGATGACAGGACGAAGGAAATCCCTTCGTGGCCTTTCCTTCAAGGATGCTTTCGTGTCTCTTCCTATATAGAGGAACGTGTAAGCAATCTATAGCTGTCTTTTTAGGATGGGGATTCTGTACAGCAGAGGTCCCCAACCTTGGGCCTCCAGATGTTCTTGGACAACAACTCCCAGAAGCCTTCACCGCCACCTCTTCTGGCCGGGATTTCTGGGAGTTGAAGTCCAAGAACATCTGGAGGCCCAAGGTTGGGGACCACTGCTGTACAGGACATTTGATTCTGTATTTTTCTTTATAGGATGACGGGGAAAAGGAAATCCCTTCAGGGGTTATTTTGGCTATCTTCCTATGGAGATCCATAAACAGACGGGATCCGCTCTGCAACTGCTCAGGGATCTTCACATGGAGGCAATTGCTCATCGTACATCCCATGCCTCTGGCCTTGCGTCGGCGTTGCTTCTGAAGGAGACCAGCAGTCTAGCCTTCTGTGCAGGTGGAGTGGGGGTGGGAGTTAAGCCCATAGGGGTAGTTTATCATAAGGAGTGATTGTGGGCTCAAGAAGTACCCTTTATTATAGCTTAATAATCAATCCAGATTGGGTAACGGGCTCCAACTGGTCGCGTCGATAGAAAGTGTCAAGATACTTCCGCAGGACTAAAACGTGGCGGCCGGATTGCGGACTGTGGTTCCTGATAGGGATCGCCTCGCCCTCGTGTTATGGCAGCTCCGCAGGCTGCCGATCGGTTTCTGGGCTCAATTTAAACAGCTGGTTTTGACCTATAAAGCCCTTTCTCTTCAGGCAACTCTTCCCGGAGTGTCTGCCTACCTAAGTGTGGTTTTTAGGTGGATTGTCATGCATTATACCTATGACTGGATGTTTACTACTACTGGTGTTTTGCTTTATTCAGAGTGATTTTACTTTGTTCATTTATAATATTCACATACTGCTTTTACCTTTAATATAATATTTTGTTGATGGAAGGTGCCTCTCTGTATTCATTGGTCCTAACTTTAAATATGGCCTTTTAATGATGTAAACCGCTGTTGGATAGTCCTTCTTTCTGCTTTTAACTATTGTCTTTCAACAATGTAAGAGGCCTCTTTAAGGAGAAAGGCGGGCTAAAAGTATTTTAGATAAAATGAATAAATAAATAATAGTGTCTTGGAAATCTGAATTTCAGGATATTTTTTCCCACCTCTGCCCCTGGCTGTCAACTTTGTGTGACATCCTCTCGGTAAATGAACGTGACCTTACTCTGTTGGCGTTCCCCTGCATCACAACCCGTTCCTGTCCAATTAGCGCTAGCTTGTTACAGTCGTTCAAATATTATTATTTTTTTCTAACTTTCATTGAAGGAAAATGGAGAAAACTGCAGCTCCATATGGAACCTCCATCCTTATGAGAGCCTCGTGGTGGACTGGTTAAAATGCTGTACTGCAGCCAAAACTGCTCACGACCTGGGGTTCGATTCCAGGTAGCCGGCTCAAGATTGGCTCAGACTTCTATCCTTCTGAGGTTGGTAGAATGAGTACCCAGCTTGCTGGGTGGGGGCAATGTGTAGCCTGCATAATTAACTTGTAAATCACCCTGAGAGTGCTTGAAGCACTATGGGGCGGTATAGAAGCAGCACACTTTCCTTTTCTTTTTTCTTTTCTTTTCTTTTTTCTTTCTTTTCTTTTTTTGCTTTCTATTTTTCGCTTACTGTGCCTGGGTCTTTTTTAACAGCCTGGTACTCTTGGTACCAGTGGAAAAACTGGTCCTCCCCGCCTCACCTCCAGCCATGGGAATTTCGGTGGGGAAAGCCTGAAGAATAGGGCTCCCCCTCCTTGGAAGTCATCCAGGAGTCCCCCAACAAATGCCTAAAGGGGAAACTTGTGATCTTAAAAGCAGCACAGGTTCTTGACTCCTGAAATGGACCTCAGTCCACAAGAACTAACTCTACCCTTTACAAGGACACAAAATCTTTGGTTTTGGCTGTGAAAAAACAAACCCGGTAACCTGACATGATGCTTTGCGAGCATCTTGCTCCTGGTACGCTGCATCTCTTCCCTGAAAGGAGAAGTGTTCTCCGTGCTGTCCTTCTCCAAGCAGGTGGAGACCTGTCTCTTCAGGCAGGCTTTTCCTCAATGAATAGTGTTCAGCGGGGTGGGGGGGTTATTTCCATCTGACGAGCCCCTAAAAAAGTTTGAGCCACTTTGGCAGCCTTTTCTACGCAAAGTCAAGTCGTTTATTACCTCTTTTTTTAGCCGCCTCCGGTAGGTTTGAAATCTTGACTCTCTCTGATAAAACCTCTCGTGGGGGACCTGTGTTACTCTACTGCAATCCAGTGGTTGCTCAGGAGGGTCTAATCTACTGTCTCCCCACCCGACCCCTATCAAATAGCCAAACACCCCCCTTTTTAATGTATCTTGTGCTCTGCAGAGTTTTCGGCTCAGTAATTTGCAGGGGTTAATGTTTTCCTCTTCTTGCCTATGTGTTGCTGAGAGTGTTAAGCAGCGTCTTTGCTTCAAAGATTTCTTCTTGAATGATGACAGGCTGCTAAAATGACTCAACTGCAAAATGAAATGAACGTATTGTACAACAAACTGAATATGCATTGGTGAGTGAAAATAGTGCTGCCTAAAAATACTGTCCTCCTATTTTGGCTTCTCGGATGAAACATCAGGCACTGGTCAATCTTAGTTTTCTTCAACTGGGGTTTCCAAATCTACTAAATAAATGAGGAACTTGGAATTTCTAATTTGGCCATTGTAAGTGTGCGTTAAAAAAAAAACCACCAGACAAAACAACGACTTATGCAACGTTGGCTTTATTTCAGGGAATAGAATGTTGCCTAAGGAATGTTCTTTCCCCCAAAAACCTCTTTCAGTGGGTGTGGCAAAAAAAAAAAAAAATAGAAGACATTCCGAAACAGGAAAATAAAGCAGTGGGTTTGTCTGTTCTAGGCATGTACTTAATAAACAAAAACTGGCAGCCACCCCTGCCTGTGTGTTCTGGGTGGAAAAATTGTATGCAGGAAACAACGCCTAGGTTTCAAAGTGAATGATACCAATTTTCATCCAACAGCATAATGTTAATACAATGCTCTTGCTTAATTCAATGTTACTCCTCTCGGTGGGTATTTGAACCCAGGCTTGCTGATTTATTAACGCGCTCTCTCTACTACAGCAAACTGGGTATTTTTGTTAGCAATAATCATGATAGGAATAACGATGTTCTACAAATTTTTGGGTTAATGACTGATTTTAACTTTTAAAAATTGTCTTTTAATGCTGTGAGTCCCCTTGGGTCCTGTTTTTAGCAGGAAGACAGGGTAGAAAAACGTCAAATGAATAAAATCTTCATCGTCGTCTAAGTTGGAGGGCTGTTTGTCAGGTTCTATGGATGAAGCAGATTTGTAGGAAGCGATCCGGTGAGACTAAATATTTTACTTTGCCTTAACAGGAGCATTGGAGACATGAGGAGGAGGTGCTTGCAGCTTCATGGAGCCACTGAAAGTTCTTCTATGAACGTGTGGACGAGGAGCTTCCGTTTTCTCTACTAGTATTAGTGTTCTTATGCTTTATTTTCTTGTTCCCTGCCAAAAGAGAAAGAAACAAAATGCAAAGGAATGCTTTTCATGTTAATGTGCTTCTTAACATTAATATGGCAAGCTTAGTTTTTTCTTTATTGGATGACAGGATGAAGGCAATCCCTTTGTGGGCTTTTCTTCAAGGATGCTTTGGTGTCTCTTCCTATATAGAGGAAGGTGTAAGCCTTCTATAGCTGTCTTTTCGGCAGGGGAGTTGGTGAACGAGATTTAATTCTGTATTTTTCTTTATAGGATGACGGGATGAAGGAAATCCCTTCATAGACTTTCCTTCAAAGGCTATCCAAAACAGACAGGATACACTCTGCAAGTACTCACTCATCTTCACTTGGAGACAGTTGCTCATCATACATGAGAGTGGTCGTAAGACCAGATAGGCGGGATATAAAATAAATAAATACACCCCTACCTCTAGCCTTGGATCAGCGTTGCTTCTGAAAGAGCCCAGGAGTCTGGCCTTCCGTGGGGGTGGGGTGCGGGTTAATCATATACGGGCAGTGTATCATAAGGAGCCACTGTAGGCTCAAGAAGTACCCATTATTGTAGCTTAGTAATCAATCTAGATTGGCTAACACAGTGGTTCTTAAGCTTTGTTACTCAGGTGTTTTTGAACTGCAACTCCCAGAAACCTCAGCCACCAGAGCTGATGGTGAAGGCTTCTGGGAGTTGCAGTCCAAAAACATCCGAGTAACAAAGGTTAAGAACCAGTGGGCTAACAGGCTCCATGTGGTCCCGTCGATGGAAAGTGTTACGACGCTTCCGCAGGACTCAAACGCGGCGGCCGGATTGCGGACTATGAGTCGTCATACTGATCGCGGCGCCCCTGTATTACGGCAGCTCCGCAGGCTGCCGATTGTTTCGGGGCTCAATTTAAACAGCTGGTTTTGACCTATAAAGCCCTTTCTCTTCAGGCAAATCTTCCCAGACTGTCTGGCTACCTAAGTGTGGTTTTTAGGTGGATTTTCATACATTATACCTATGACTGGATGTTTAGTACTACTTGTGTTTTGCTTTATTCAGATTGATTTTAGTTTGTTTATTTATAATATTCATATATTGTTTTTACCTTTAATATAATGTTTGGTTGATGTAAGGTGCCTCTCTGTATTCATTGGTCCTAAATTCAAATATGGCCTTTTAATGATGTAAACCACTGTTGGATAGTCCTTGTTTCTGCTTTAACTATTGTCTTTTAACAATGTAAGTGGCCTCTTTAAGGAGAAAGGGGGGCTAAAAGTATTTTAGCTAAAATGAATAAATAAATAATAGTGTCTTGGAAACCTGAGTTTCAGGATATTTTTTCCCACCTCTGCCGCTGGCTGTCAACTTTGTGCGACATCCTCTCGGTAAATGAACGTGACCTTACTCTGTTGGCGTTACCCTGCATCACCACCCGTTGCTGCCTATTTAGCGCTAGTTTGTCACAGACGTTCAAATATTATTTTTTTCTAACTTTGATTGAAGGAAAATGGAGAAAACTGCAGTTCCATATGGAACCTCCATCCTTATGAGAGCCACGTGGCGCACTGGTTGAAGCAAATGAACTATGAAGCTCTGCGTCCACGTGAATGATCTCATGGACACAACGACACCTGCTTAAGAGGGGAAAAATACAGTTATTCCAAATGACAAGTACAAGCGCCTGCACAAAGGGGGAGAAAACCAGGGGGCAGCGGGTGGAATTAAAAGCAGTAGAAATGAGCCACAACCCCAGGTCCCCTTGATGCTAGGAAGAAAAAGACGCTCCCTCGCCTCTCCAGGGTGAAATAATAAAATCACAACACAAACAAACAGCCCAGAGTGCCCTTGGCTGCCAGATGGGCGTTATATAAATCAAATAAATATATAATTAAGTAAGTAATTACATTAAAATATATAAAAGAAGGAAGCATGAAGAACTTCAAGTCATTGAATGTGAGGGCGACGACTACCAGGCTGAGTCCTGCCCTGCATTTCCCATGAGGTTTGGAGGCAGAAAGAGGGAGGGAGGGAGGGAGCGAAATCCACCCGGACCCCCTTTAATCCTTTCCTTAAGGGCCAGCCTCATGGGGAGGAGACCAACGGTAACTTTGCACATGCCCAGAGACTTGGTGGCCTTTCCCACCTTGGATCAGATTCATCTCCTAAAGGACTACAAAGCCCATCATGGGGTGGGGGAGAAGGGTCCCAGCAGTCACCCCACCCTCCCCCATGGACATTCTTACCCAGCCGCCGTCCCCGGTAGGAGCGGGGCAGCGTCCACCGCAGGCCGGGTCTGCCACCGGCCTTGCAGCCGGAACAGCCTCTGGGTGCCGCAGGGGCAGGCCGGACAAATAATGGGGAGACACGGTGGGGAAGGAAAAGCGTGACGCACCGGCCTTTAGCGTCCCAGTGTCGCCATGGCAACGGGACAGGAAGAGGCGGGCCCAGAGGACCTGCTCTCCGAGTGCAAAGGGCTAGAAGGTCCCCATGGCGACTTGCAGGAAGAGGAGGGCCCTGAGGACCTGCCCTCTGATTTCCATTGGCTGGGAGCGGCTCCATGGCAACGCAACAGGAAGAGGCAGGCCCTGAGGACCTGCCCTCTGATTTCCATTGGCTGGGAGCAGCTCCATGGCAACGCAACAGGAAGAGGCAGGCCCTGAGGACCTGCCCTCTGATTTCCATTGGCTGGGAGCGGCTCCATGGCGATGTGACAGGAAGAGGCGGGCCCAGAGGACCTGCCCTGTGAGTTCTGAAGGCTAGAACGTCAGCATGAAAGGCCCTCTGAGTCCAAGCGGGCTAGACGGTGCCTCTACTCCCTTGGCCGGCCACTTCTCGGCTCCCTCTGCTGGCAGCCTCATGCCGGAGGACCCTAGCCATTTCAACCCCCCCCCCCCCCAGGCTTCCCGGCTGGGGGAATTAAAAGCGCGGCTCCTAAACGGCTCCTGCTCGATGGGGGGGGGGGCATATCCTGAGAGGGACCTAGGAGGAGGAGGAGGAGGAGGTGGAGGTGGAGGAAGAAAAGGAAGGGCGCCTCGCTCTCCCAGGGACTGGGGAGGAGGAAACCTCCTCGTGTCTTTTTTTCCTGGTTCGTCTCTCAACGTTCAAGAGGACGACTGCAATTCAATGAACTTTCGGTGCTTGTCTATTTCACCTGCTTTTTATTAGTAACCCCCCTCCCCTTTTCTCCTTTATCAGCCACTTGTAAAGGTGGTTTTAGATATCTGTAATTTCTCATTTGAACTAAGCGTCCTTTCTTTAAATTAAAATATTTGTGTGCCTTAATAAGATTACTGCATGAAACGGTAATAAATAAATATAGTTATAAATGATTATTATTGTTGCAGTTATTGTTATTGTTCTTCTTATTATCATTATTGCTTTTTGCCCTACTGTCCACGCTGTAACAGGTGGCAATTTCTTTTCTTTATTTCTTTATTCTATTTATACCCCGCCTATCTGGTCATTTCGACCACTCTAGGCGGCTGTTTAATTGGTACACTGTTTAATCGGAAAGCTACCAGATGTCTGCGCCTGGATCTTCTTTACCGTTGTCCACGCCCCGTAGCTCTGGGTCTTTATGATGGCAATTTTAATTGTATTTTAATCATATTTTAATTGCATTTTAATCACTTTATATTTTATTGTATTGAATTTTAATTGTTGTAAGCCGCCCAGAGACCTCTGGGTAGAGTGATTCCAATGCCCCTCCCCACCCTGCCTTGGTGGGCCCTTTCATTGTATTTTTTTGAAATTTAGAGAAGGGGGTGGAATCCTATAGTGCCACGACCGAGAGCATAAGGGGGTCTCCGTCTCTTACAGATGGGCTGAGACTCATGGGAAGAATGCAGGGAAACGTGGGTGCGTTGTTTTAAAGAACCCTAATAATGGATGACAGACTCCTCTGAAGCACTGCCGCCTAAGCTCTTCGAATAAATACAACAAAGGCAGAAAGCTGTCTGCTGGCAGCCTGAACAGGGAAAAAGAAAAGGCCTCCTCTGCCTGCCAGATCACGGCGTAGGGCGAGAGGGTCCTCCAACCTTCCTTCGGCCCTGCTCCCCCCCCCCGTGCGCGCTGGAGGAGACAAGAACAATAAAAGCCAGAAGAGGAGTAATAATAAAATAATAACTTACATGAAACACAAAGAAGACGGGCAACGCACTCAGCACCGAACTGCACTTTCTCTCGTCCTTGGCGGGAAAGAAGGGGAGACGGAAGTCCTCAGGAATCTCCACCTCGGGACTCGAACCCGAGCTGGGAGGGAGACTGGAGACAGCTCGCCATGTCCTGCAGGGGTAAAGGGATGACAGACATACGCACCTGTACACACATCTGCCTTAATCCTTTTTTGTTTTGAACCAGCCATCCTAACGGCAAGTTTAAAAACTGCAACTCTGTGCATGCCCAGGGGCGTTAAAATTACCCAGAGTGGTTTTTTAAATCGTTATTTCACACCTTTCTTCTCTGTTAACAACTACAAGGGCCGTCACGGGGCAGAGGGGCTCGTGACAGACCCACATGGTATGCCTACCGTCCCGCCGGCCCCCTGCGCACTTACCCGCCGACCTTTCTGGATCCGGTCGTTCCTCGAGGTTGCAGGGTGGCGCAAACGAACGATGAAGCTCTGCATCCGCGTGAACGAGCTCACTGAAAGAACGACACCTGGTTCGGAAGCGAAAATCCAGTTATTCCAAATGACAAGTACAAGCGGCTGTGAAAAGGGGGAGAAAAGCGGGACCAGGGGGTGGAATTAAAAGCAGTAGAAAGGAGCGAAAACCCCAGGTCCCCTTGATGTTGGGGAGAAAAAGACAGCTCCCTCTCCTCTCCAGGGTGGAATAATAAAATCACAACTCAAATAAACTGGCCAGAGAGGCCTTCGCTGACAGATGGCCGCCATATAAATCACATAAATCAATAAGTAAATAAATAAATAAATATCACACACACACACACAAGAACACATAAATACAGACATGCATGCACGCATACTTACATACATACATAAAAAATAAATCAAAGAAACAACCATGAAGAACTTCAAATAATTTAATGCAGTGAAAAGTGAGGGAGACGACTGCAAGGCCGCAACGCAATCGCAACGCAAACAAACGGGCCAGAGAGGCCTTGGCTGCCAGATGGGTGCTATATAAATCGCAGAACAAACAAACAAACAAACAAACAAACAAACAAACAAACAAACAAATAAACAAACACATGCATCAATAAATACATGCGTGCATACTTACATATGTAAAAAATAAATAAAAGAAACAACCATGAAACACTTCAAATATTCTAATGCAGTGAAAAGTGAGGGAGACGACTACAAGGCCGAGTCCCGCCCTGCATTTCCTATGGGGTTTGGAGGCAGAGGGAGGGAGCGAAATCCACCCAGACCCCCTTTAATCCTTTCCTTAAGGGCCAGCCTCCTGGGGAGGAGACCAATTGTAACTCTGCACATGCCCCGAAACTTGAAAAATCCCAAAGACCGCCTTTCCCACCTTGGATCAGATTCATCTCCTGAAGGACTACAAAGCCCATCATGGGGTGGGGGAGAAGGGTCCCAGCAGTCACCCCACCCTCCCCCACGGCCTTGCAGCCGGAACAGCCTCTGGGTGCCGCAGGGGCAGGCCGGACAAATAATGGGGAGACACGGTGGGGAAGGAAAAGCGCGACGCACCGGCCTTTAGCATCCCAGCGTCGCCATGGCAACGGGACAGGAAGGGGCAGGCCCGGATGACCTGCTCTCTGAGTGCAAAGGGCTAGAAGGTCCCCATGGCGACTTGGAGGAAGAGGCAGGCCCTGAGGAACTGCCCTCTGATTTCCATTGGCTGGGAGCGGCTCCATGGCGATGCAACAGGAAGAGGCGGGCCCAGAGGACCTGCCCTGTGAGTTCTGAAGGCTAGAACATCAGCATGAAAGGCCCTCTGAGTCCAAGCGTGCTAGAAGGTGCCTCTACTCCCTTGGCCGGCCACTTCTCGGCTCCCTCTGCTGGCAGCCTCATGCCGGAGGACCCTAGCCATTTCAAACCCCCCTCCCCCCCCCCCCGGCTTCCCGGCTGGGGGAATTAAAAGCGCAGCTCCTAAAGGGCTCCTGCTTGATGGGGGGGGCATATCCTGAGAGGGACCGAGGAGGAGGAGGAGGAGGAGGAGGAGGAGGAGGAGGAGGTGGAGGAAGAAAAGGAAGGGCGCCTCGCTCTCCCAGGGACTGGGGAGGAGGAAACCTCCTCCTGTCTTTTTTTCCTGGTTCGTCTCCCAACGTTCAAGAGGACGACTGCAATTCAATGAACTTTCGGTGCTTGTCTATTTCACCTGCTTTTTATTAGTAACCCCCCTCCCCTTTTCTCCTTTATCTGCCACTTGTAAAGGTGGTTTTAGATATCTGTAATTTCTCATTTGAACTAAGCGTCCTTTCTTTAAATTAAAATATTTGTGTGCCTTAATAAGATTACTGCATGAAACGGTAATAAATAAATATATTTATAAATGATTATTATTGTTGCAGTTATTGTTCTTCTTATTATTATTATTGCTTTTTGCCCTACTGTCCACGCTGTAACAGGTGGCAATTTCTTTCTTTATTTCTTTATTCTATTTATACCCCGCCTATCTGGTCATTTCGACCACTCTAGGCGGCTGTTTAATTGGTACACTGTTTAATTGGAAAGCTACCAGATGTCTGCGCCTGGATCTTCTTTACCGTTGTCCACGTCCCGTAGCTGTGGGTCTTTATGATGGCAATTTTAATTGTATTTTAATCGTATTTTAATTGTATTTTAATCATTTTATATTTTATTGTAGTGAATTTTAATTGTTGTAAGCCGCCCAGAGACCTCTGGGTAGAGTGATTCCAATGCCCCTCCCCACCCTGCCTTGGTGGGCCTTTTCATTGTATTTTTTTGAGATTTAGAGAAGGGGGTGGGATCCTATAGTGCCACGACCGAGAGCGTAAGGGGGTCTCCGTCTCTTACAGATGGGCTGAGACTCATGGGAAGAATGCAGGGAAACGTGGGTGCGTTTGTTTTAAAGAACCCTAATAATGGATGACAGACTCCTCTGAAGCACTGCCGCCTGAGCTCTTCGAATAAATACAACAAAGGCAGAAAGCTGTCTGCTGGCAGCCTGAACAGGGAAAAAGAAAAGGCCTCCTCTGCCTGCCAGATCACGGCGTAGGGCGAGAGGGTCCTCCAACCTTCCTTCGGCCCTGCTCTCCCCCCCCCCCCGTACACGCTGGAGGAGACAAGAACAATAAAAGCCAGAAGAGGAGTAATAATAAAATAATAACTTACATGAAACACAAAGAAGACGGGCACGGCACTCAGCCCCGAACTGCACTTTCTCTCGTCCTTGGCGGGAAAGAAGGGGAGATGGAAGTCCTCAGGAATCTCCACCTCGGGACTCGAACCCGAGCTGGGAGGGAGACTGGAGACAGCTCGCCATGTCCTGCAGGCGTAAAGGCACGAGAGACATACACACCTGTACACACATCTGCCTTAATCCTTTTTTGTTTTGAACCGGCCATCCTAACGGCAAGTTTAAAAACTGCAACTCTGTGCATGCCCAGGGGCGTTAAAATTACCCAGAGCGGTTTTTTAAATCGTTATTTCACACCTTTCTTCTCTGTTAACAACTACAAGGGCCGTCACGGGGCAGAGGGGCTCGTGACAGACCCACATGGTATGCCTACCATCCCGCCGGCCCCCTGCGCACTTACCCGCCGACCTTTCTGGATCCGGTCGTTCCTCGAGGTTGCAGGGTGGCGCAAATGAACGATGAAGCTCTGCATCCGCGTGAACGAGCTCACTGAAAGAACGACACCTGGTTCGGAAGCGAAAATCCAGTTATTCCAAATGACAAGTACAAGCGGCTGTGAAAAGGGGGAGAAAAGCGGGACCAGGGGGTGGAATTAACAGCAGTAGAAAGGAGCGAAAACCCCAGGTCCCCTTGATGTTGGGGAGAAAAAGACAGCTCCCTCTCCTCTCCAGGGTGGAATCATAAAATCACAACGCAAATAAGCTGGCCAGAGAGGCCTTCGCTGACAGATGGCCGCCATATAAATCACATAAATCAATAAGTAAATAAATAAATAAATATCACACACACACACACAAGAACACATAAATACAGACATGCATGCACGCATACTTACATACATACATAAAAAATAAATCAAAGAAACAACCATGAAGAACTTCAAATAATTTAATGCAGTGAAAAGTGAGGGAGACGACTGCAAGGCCGCAACGCAATCGCAACGCAAACAAACGGGCCAGAGAGGCCTTGGCTGCCAGATGGGTGCTATATAAATCGCAGAACAAATAAATAAAAAAACAAACAAACAAATAAATAAACACATGCATCAATAAATACATGCGTGCATACTTACATATATAAAAAATAAATAAAAGAAACAACCATGAAACACTTCAAATATTCTAATGCACTGAAAAGTGAGGGAGACGACTACAAGGCCGAGTCCCGCCCTGCATTTCCTATGGGGTTTGGAGGCAGAGGGAGGGAGCGAAATCCACCCAGACCCCCTTTAATCCTTTCCTTAAGGGCCAGCCTCATGGGGAGGAGACCAATTGTAACTCTGCACATGCCCCAAAACTTGAAAAATCCCAAAGACCGCCTTTCCCACCTTGGATCAGATTCATCTCCTGAAGGACTACAAAGCCCATCATGGGGTGGGGGAGAAGGGTCCCAGCAGTCACCCCACCCTCCCCCACGGCCTTGCAGCCGGAACAGCCTCTGGGTGCCGCAGGGGCAGGCCGGACAAATAATGGGGAGACACGGTGGGGAAGGAAAAGCGCGACGCACCGGCCTTTAGCATCCCAGCGTCGCCATGGCAACGGGACAGGAAGGGGCGGGCCCAGAGGACCTGCTCTCTGAGTGCAAAGGGCTAGAAGGTCCCCATGGTGACTTGCAGGAAGAGGAGGGCCCTGAGGACCTGCCCTCTGATTTCCATTGGCTGGGAGCGGCTCCATGGCGATGTGACAGGAAGAGGCGGGCCCGGAGGACCTGCCCTCTGAATTCAGAAGGCTAGAATGGCTCCAGGGCAACTTCCAGGAAGAGGCGGGCCCAGAGGACCTGCCCTGTGAGTTCTGAAGGCTAGAACGTCAGCATGAAAGGCCCTCTGAGTCCAAGCGGGCTAGACGGTGCCTCTACTCCCTTGGCCGGCCACTTCTCGGCTCCCTCTGCTGGCAGCCTCATGCCGGAGGACCCTAGCCATTTCAAACCCCCCTCCCCCCCCCCCCCCCCGGCTTCCCGGCTGGGGGAATTAAAAGCGCAGCTCCTAAAGGGCTCCTGCTTGATGGGGGGGGCATATCCTGAGAGGGACCGAGGAGGAGGAGGAGGAGGAGGAGGAGGAGGAGGAGGAGGAGGAGGTGGAGGAAGAAAAGGAAGGGCGCCTCGCTCTCCCAGGGACTGGGGAGGAGGAAACCTCCTCGTGTCTTTTTTTCCTGGTTCGTCTCCCAACGTTCAAGAGGACGACTGCAATTCAATGAGCTTTCGGTGCTTGTCTATTTCACCTGCTTTTTATTAGTAACCCCCTTCCCTTTTCTCCTTTATCAGCCACTTGTAAAAGTGGTTTTAGATATCTGTAATTTCTCATTTGAACTAATTGTCCTTTCTTTAAATTAAAATATTTGGGTGCCTTAATAAGATTACTGCATGAAATGGTAATAAATATAGTTATAAATGGTTATTATTGTTGTAGTTATAGTTATTGTTCTTATTATTATTATTGCTTTTTGCCCTACTGTCCACGCTGTAACAGGTGGCAATTTATTTCTTTATTTCTTCATTCTATTTATACCCCGCCTATCTGGTCATTTCGACCACGCTACGCGGCTGTTTAATTGGTACACTGTTTAATTGGAAAGCTACCAGATGTCTGCGCCTGGATCTTCTTTACCGTTGTCCACGTCCCGTGGCTAAAATAAGAGAAGAAACTCATGGTCCCAAAGCCGTTTCCTGAAGTCTAAAAAGTAACACATGCGCTCACACAAAAGAGAATGCAGGTGGGGGCGGGAAGGAGAAGTTTGGGGTTTTTTTTGGCAACCCCTTTGCACATTCAACAGAAAAATTACCCAGGCAAGTTCAGATGTAAAACCGGTCGGCGATGAACATACTTTAAAAAACATACTTTACTGGGATATTAAGAAACAGATGAATTTTATTTATTCATTTATTCAGTTTGAATCCCGCTCCCCTTAGTGCCACATCACTAGTCTGTGTGGGCTACAGCTCGTAAAACAGAAATAAAAGCAGAAAACATTAAAAACCAGTTGCAATAACTCTTATAAACAACAACAACAACAACCAGGCGGGACTCCTCTTCTGTGGGTTCAGTGATTTCCACGGCAAGAAAAGAGCACCCACTCCCCTAATCCATCGTTCGCATGCCAGGCAGTTCTTTTGGAAGATCCCTTAATTTAAGACTTAAAGGGGTGGCGGTGAGGACACAGGAATTCAAGCCGTCCTCTGCTGTGCAGTGCCGACAAGGTTTCCGAGAAGAGGTTGGCGGAGAACAAGGTTCTTGTGCTCCAGAGACTGTAGGCGGGGGGGGGGGGGAGAGAGCAGCGTGGCCGTGCAGAGTGTGACGACGGGTGGGATCCAGGGGGAAGGAAACCCGGGAGTCCAGCAAGCCCTAAGAAGAGTGTTCCCAGACTTTCTCAAAAACCCAGACGTTTTGACTTCAGCTCTCCTGTCTCATTATTCTACATTATCTCTGAGGAGCCAGAGGCCCTGAGATTGGGACTTTTTCTTTCTTACATTGGAGGGGAATAAATAAAGGGAAAAAGAGTGTCCTTTCACTCTTTAGTTTGCGATTTTTAGAGCAATGCCTCTTCCCCCGATGGCTCTTTGGCACTTACGAAGCAGAGAAAAATGAGCAGGAAGGTGAGGAGGAGGAGGAGGAGGCGGGAAGGCCACCTCTTCCTCCGAGGGACCAGGAAGGAGGAATCCCAGCCGTTTACTGCTTTCGTTATGTTATCCCCTAGAGTCTATCCGGAATCACAGTGTGGATTTCGAGCAAATAGATCCACCACTGACATGGTATTCTCCCTCCGACAGTTGCAGGAGAAATGCAGGGAACAACAACAGCCACTCTTAGTGGCCTTCATAGACCTTACAAAAGCATTTGACTTGGTTAGCAGGGATGGCCTTTTCAAAATACTTCCCAAGATTGAATGTCCACCTCGTCTCCTTAGCATCATCAGGTCCTTCCACGATGGAATGAAAGGCACTGTAGTTTTTGACGGCTCAACATCAGATCCCTTTGACATCCGAAGCGGAGTAAAACAGGGCTGTGTCCTCGCACCAACACTTTTTGGGATCTTTTTTGCTGTCATGCTGAAGCATGCCTTTGGAACTGCAACAGGTGTCTATCTCCGGACTAGATCAGATGGAAAGCTCTTTAATCTCTCTAGATTGAGAGCGAAGACCAAAGTCCAACTGAAATGCATGCGGGACTTCCTCTTTGCAGACGATGCAGCCATTGTTGCCCACTCTGCTGAAGACCTCCAACAACTCATGAATCGTTTCAGCAAGGCCTGCCAAGACTTTGTACTAACAATCAGCCTGAAGAAAACACAAGTCATGGGCCAGGGCGTGGACTCACCTCCCTCTATTACCATCTCCACACAAGAATTGGAGGTTGTTCATGACTTTGTGTACCTTGGCTCAACCATCTCTGACACCCTCTCTCTAGATGTCGAGCTGGATAAACGCATTGGAAAAGCAGCCACCATGTTCTCTAGACTCACAAAGAGAGTATGGCTCAATAAGAAACTGACAACACATACCAAGATCCAGGTCTATAGAGCCTGTGTCCTGAGCACACTACTGTACTGCAGCGAGTCCTGGACCCTTTGTGCCCGGCTGGAGAGGAAGCTGAACACCTTCCATATGCGTTGCCTACGACGGATTTTTGGTATCACCTGGCAGGACAGAGTTCCAAATAGAGTAGTCCTAGAACGAGCTGGAATTTTCAGCATGCATACATTACTGAAACAGCGACGTCTACGCTGGCTTGGGCACGTTGTGAGAATGGCTGATGGTCGGATTCCAAAGGATCTCCTCTATGGAGAATGAGTGCAGGGAAATCGCCCCCGAGGGAGACCACAGCTGTGATACAAGGATATCTGCAAGCAGGATCTGAAGGCCTTAGGAATAGACCTCAACAGATGGGAAACCCTGACATCTGAGCGTTCAGCCTGGAGGCAGGCAGTACATCATGGCCTCTCCCAATTTGAAGAGACCCTCGCCCAGCAGGCCGAGGCAAAGAGGCAGTCCCGAAACAAGCAAAACCAGGGAGCTGGACAGGGGACAGATTGGATTTGTCTCCAGTGTGGAAGGGATTGTCACTCTCGAATTGGCCTCCTCAGCCACACTAGACGCTGTTCCAAGTCCTCCATACAGAGCACGCTACCATAGTCTTTCGAGACTGAAGGATGCCTACATGTTATCCCCGACCTTCAAGAGGTCCACTGGGATCGAAGGGGTTTGGGGCAGTTGCCTCTTAACCCTGATTTTAATTGCTAACTACCACCACCCCTTCAGGCGCCCCTTGCAATTTTGGCTGGAGAGGTCCGTCCTGTCTCACTTTAACGGGGTCCGGTACTTCTGGTTGCGACCCGGGGGAGGGGGAGGGAGGGAGGGGGCGCTCTCTCTCGCTCTCTCTGCGCGCTCTTTCCGCCCTCCTCCTCCTCCCGCGTTTGTCGGTGAGCTCTCCGTCACTTCCGGGCGGTGAGGCGCGGCGGCCGCCATCTTGGGTGGCTGGAGGGAGAGGGAGCGGGAGGCGGCGGCAGAGCCCGGGTCCCAGCGAGCGAGCGGCCCGTCCTCGCACCCTCGGCGGCGCCCGCCCGCCCGCCCGCCTCCCTCGCTCGCTTGCTGGTGGGGGTCCCGGCCCCGGCGGCCCCCCCCTTTGCTGTGCCTTGCCTTGCCGGGCGGGATGGCGGGCCAGTTCGACGCGGCGGACCAGGGCAGTTGGTACTGGGGGCGGCTGAGCCGGGCCGAGGCGGTGGGGCTACTGCAGGGCCAGCGGCACGGCACCTTCCTGGTCCGGGACTCCGGCACCATCCCCGGCGACTTCGTCCTCTCCGTCTCCGAGAGCTCCCGCGTCTCCCACTACATCGTCAACAGCCAAGGCGGAGGCGCCGGAGGGGCGGCGCCCGCGGCGGGGGCTCCTCCCGGTGAGGCCCGGCCCGGGGCGAGGGCGAGGGCGGGGAGCTGCCTTCCTTTCCTTCCTTTCCTTCGCCCCCCCCCACCCCCCACCCTCCGGGAGAGTTTCCTGGCTCGGGGCTCGCGGGCGGCGGCCTCGTCCCTTTCCTTTCCTCCCCGGAGGAACCGGCCTGGCGCGCAGGGAGAGGAGGTCGAGGGTTTCTCTGAAGGACTCCTTGCGGAAGGGGCCCCGCGAGGAGGAGGAGGATGATGATGGATGATGGTGACGGGGATGGGGGGGTTTATTTTGCCGGCCGAAGGGGCCTCGCAAGGGCCCTTTCCAAGGGCAGCCCCGTCCCAGCCGGCTTAAGGGGCCTGATCCTGCTCTGTTCCTTTCTTTCGGTCCTTTCTTTCAGGGCTGGACGTGATTTCTCCTTCCGCCTCCTGCAGGAAGAGAGAGAGAGAGAGAGAGAGAGAGAGAGAGAGAGAGAGAGAGAGAGAGAGAGAGAGAGAGAGAGAGAGAGAGAGAGAGAGAGAGAGAGAGAGAGAGAGAGAGAGAGAGAGAGAGAGAGAGAGAGAGAGACACACACACACACACACACACACACACACACACACACACACACACACACACACACACACACACACACACACACACACACACACACACACACACGCGCGTGTTGTACAGGTTGCCCTGCCTGGAGGGTTCAGGCCTCTGCCCGGCTGGGTAGCCCTGCCTGACAAGCCAGGACTGGCCGCCTGGAATGGGCTTGGCCGGCTGGGTGGCTTCGACTGACAGAGTCTAGGATGCTGTGGCCCATGGGTGGCTTGGTGCCTGATGTGCAGAAGGCGCAGCAGAGAGGGTTTTGTTCTGTTGTGGATGCTCCTTAAGCGTTTGCTCCCCCTGAGTTCGGAGGGTTACAGAAAGGTGGGGTGGGTCGTGTCTGAAAGATTGACCCGCCTGATGACTTGGCTGCCTTCCTCCTGCTGAGCCCACCCCCCACCCACCCACTCCCCGGGCACATAAAGGCAGGTGGTGCTGCCATGGAGCCCGGCTCCTGCACAGCTTGGGTTGCTTTCTTTCGGCGGGAGCTCATCATAGTGAGCAGTCATCCAGGCTGAAGGAGGAGAACTTTTGTTTTACTTTTTTTTTTTTTGCTTGCAGCAGGCAGGCCTTGGGGTTTAGGAATTCCCTTGTTGGAGGAATTGGTCAAGGCTTGTCTCTTTTTCCTCTTAAAAGGCAGGCCACAGCATGTCTGTGTCGCCAGACGTCATAGGGGGAGAGTTCAGAGCATTCATCAGGGCTTGCATTGCATTGCAGTCTATTCCTGTGTCATTATAAGGTTGTGGGCTCAGGCTTGGGCTTACAGTTTCAGAAATATGAGAGAAAGCTTTCAGATGTTACATTATATATCCTGTACTTGGCTATATGCATATACATATTACAGCCATTTAAGATGCCCACTTTTGTGTTTATGGGAGAATTCTTGTACATGCGATAGATGGATATCATAACAAAAAGTGATTTTTTGATATCCTGAACAGCTAAATAAGAGAGTGCATATTGAGTGTGTTGTGTTGTAATAGTTGCTTTTAAGTATGGTTTTAATAATTTAGGGTGGTCATGAATGGGACAGCCAGTTATCGTGCTGGTGTATTTTGCTATCGTCTTCATTTCTAGGCTAATTTGAACATTTCTCCTCTCTCCCCTTTGGGCCCCCAGGGTTGCATCCTTCTAGATTCCGAATTGGCGACCAAGAGTTTGACTCCTTGCCGGCCCTGCTGGAGTTTTACAAAATCCACTACTTGGACACTACAACCTTGATAGAACCTGTTTCAAAATCAAAGCATGACAGTGATGTGCAGCTGAGGCAGGAAGAGGTGGAATACGTACGTGCTCTTTTTGACTTTAATGGCAACGACGACGAAGACCTTCCTTTTAAAAAAGGAGACATCCTTAGGATCTGGGAAAAGCCAGAAGAGCAGTGGTGGAATGCAGAAGACAGCGAAGGCAAGCGAGGGATGATCCCAGTGCCCTACGTCGAGAAATACAGACCTGCTTCTGCATCTCTGTCAGCTACGACTGGAGGTAACCAGGACAGCGCTCTCCCTCAGCCTCTGGGCGGGCCGGAGCCCGGTCCCTACGCCCAGCCCAGCATCAACACTCCGCTCCCCAATCTCCAGAATGGCCCGATTTTTGCCCGGGTTATCCAGAAACGAGTCCCTAATGCCTACGACAAGACAGCCTTGGCTTTGGAGGTACATAAAGGGCACAATGTGTCACAAAACAGATGGGTTTCAATAATTTCTGTTTAAAATTCTTGCATCCCAAGCTTCTTCTCTAAGCGGAAAGCCTAGCAACCCTTATGTGGCACCTGTTAGTCAGCTTTTCACTTTTCACCCGACCCCAGAGGTCTGCAGATCTGCTCTCTGTGCAGTCTCGGGACGAGGTCCTCTGGGCTTCCACAGAATATCAGAAATGGGCTGGTTTTGTCTGTCACTCAGACACCGTTGGGGTCCTGTCACTCTGTGTAACAGATTTTCAGGTTCCTTTGGCATTCTAGAGAGGAAGGCATTTTCTTCAGGACAGCAGGCTGTGCCCAGTAAAGGCACCACAGAAACCTTTTTAGCCACTCTTGCTGGATCACCTCTTTCTTCTGGCTTGCAATCCTCGTCCCAGAAAATTGTAAGAGAAGGGGGCAAAGAGCAGAGTAAGCCAAGCCTTTGTGCATGGTTCCAGCTGCAGCTTGATGAAGTTTTTTTTTTGGGGGGGGGGGGACATTTCTGAATGTGCCTCTTATGGCCCAGCTCATTTGCTTGAATTGTCTTCGTGACTTACGTGAAATACTGGGGTAACTCTTTTCCGGTTTCCGTCTCAAAATAAAGAGCTATGTCATGCCTTGGAGTAGACATTTAAGATTCCTTGGGGACTCTTTATTTGTTTTATTATTTTTCTTCCTATAGAGGAGGAGAAGAATTTGTTATAGTCTTGACAAGTTTCCTGAACCTTTTGCCTTACTACGTTCTTTACATGAAACAGGAGAGGATTCCCTTTCTTTAGGGCTATTGTTTTGGTATCTGCCCAGAGGATAGGATCCTTCACTGAGCCCTTCTGTCAATATGTGGGCCTAAAGCTAGTAGCATAGGCGGCCTCATTCCCTAGAGAAGCAGGAGGAAGATGCTTCGGGCTTGCCGTACAAGGAAAATCTCATTTGCCTGCCAGACGAAGCCATCCTGTCTGGCCTGCTTTAGCCTCGGGTGGCTTGGCTTTCCATTCTGTTGGTCTTTGGGGGCAGAATATTCCTTGGCAGGATGTGTTCTGTGTCAGGAACTTGCCAGTTTATTGAAGGGAATGAAAGAAGCAGGTTTGCAGGCCAAGTGTTCTTTGGTGAATTGCATGTCCAAGAAGGGCTTCTCCTCCAGGTTTGGAGCAGCACCTGAGCATGAGCGCAGCGTGGAGGTCCCCCCTTTCCTCCTGCCCCCAACAGAAGTGGGGGAGACTGTGGAGTAGCCCTGCTCGGTCAGGCCCTGACCTTTGCCCCCAGGTGGTTTTTCCTTCCCTTCTCACCACATTCTGGCAAGGCTTCCCTTTGCCATTGAACATCCCCCGTGGCTGATCCTTCCTTCCAGAGGTGGCCACACCAGAAGGGGAGCAAGGATTCCCTCCCCCCCCCCGCTTTTTCGACTTGGGTGGAAGAAGGTGTTTGAGCTGCCCTGACCCACAGCACCCTCTTCATCCGAGGAACTGCCCAGTGATGCACATGCTTTGTCTTCTCTTTTGGGCCACAGGTTGGTGAGCTGGTGAAGGTGACCAAGATTAACATGAGCGGCCAGTGGGAAGGGGAGTGCGGTGGCCGGCGGGGACACTTCCCCTTCACGCACGTCCGGCTGCTTGACCAACAAAATCCAGAGGAAGACTTCAGCTGAGTGCAGCTCAACTCCTCCGCTCACAGAGGGAGTCAGGCACGTGGCGTTCTCCTGCAGCTGCAAGAGAGAGGCCCAAGACTGTTCCCAAAGAGGTCAAGAGCAGTGTTGTCTCCACAAGCATCCCAGTATTGACCCCCAAGCCCTGAGACCCCACACTCAGGAGAGGGTCGCGCTTTCAGAGTACGACCCGCCGCGGCTTTTGTGCCAGGCGGTGAGCCTTGCACACCAGTCCGCCTGTGTCGAATAAAAGCTTCACAGCTCCCCTGCTCCCACCTCTGCCTTCAACCCCTGTAGGGTCAACAGGCCGCCGTGGGCTCTGCAGGACTTCCTCTGCCGAAGGTGACCCTGATCCTGAACCACCGGACTTTCTACATGGGCCCTTATTCTGCTTCCAGATTGACTTCTCTTGTCTCTTGGGGCCGTCGCTGCCGGCTGCATAAGGAGTAAGCGGTGTTCAGGGCAGAGAGGTGTACGTGAGTGCGCATGTGCGTGTGTGGCTTCTCCTTTTAAGGTGGTGTTTTCATACTGGGATGGCTGCGGCAGAACAAATGCCATTTGAATGGGTCGGGGCCAAATCAAGTCCCTTTCCAGCATTCCCAACCACAAATGTTCCAGAAACCAGTCTCCAGGACAGGCAAAGCCACTTCCTGACTTAATGCTGACGCTAGATATGAATACCTGTAAGGACAGGTAGATGCTAAGTCCCTCTCCTGGAGCACTGAGCGACGATGCTGTCCTCTGTTTCTTAACAGGGTCAGGCTTTGGGTTGCTCAGTCCATGCAGGTTGGCGCACTTCACTCCACAGTCATGGCGACCCTGCTTTAATCGGTTAGAGGAAGGCTAAAACCACCCAAATACCTCCCCAGGTCTTCTTGCGCAGTCGCTATGGCAAAAAAGGCATCACCATCATAAACCAAAATGCCGGATAGGCTTCCTGTACTACCCTTGAAATTGCCACAGGGGAATGGTTTGTTTCCAACTGTAAAGCATTCCAGTGGTGAATTCATGAAAATTTTTATTTTTAATAAACTAATGGGAACACTTTAATGCTTCTGAACCGATTCTAAGACATTTATGGTTCACCAAAAACCAAATGTTTTTCCTAAGTTCTATTGCTCCGAACTTCCGGCGCTCACCTGTCTTGCACGAATGCTTCCCAGGCCGCCGGCCGCCCTTCCCCTTCCTTACGCTGAACCTCTGGAAAGGGATACTCGCCCAGGGACAGCAGGTGTTCTCTTTTTCCCTTTTGGGGAGAAAAGGTGCACATAAATCAACCTCTCCTTGTTAGTGCAAATGGATTTATGGATGTGAATGAGGCGTGTGTGTCAACAGGGCCTTTCACTCTGAGTAATAATGTTAGAAAGTGCTTCCTGGAAGACGGCATAAAACGGAGTTTCACTTGGTCCCTGTTCTCACCGCTCGCGGTGGCCGGGCTCCTTTCCACAGCGGGGGCTGTCATGACAGGGCTGTCTGTGGAACAGGCCGGGCGGTGTTTGCACAACAAGACTGCAGCGGTCGGCCAATGCCTTCTCTTCTGTTCAAGTGCCCTTGATTTACTATAGAAACAACTGAACCAAACAGGTCTCTTGGGGTTCCACGCGGTGCGTGACGCAGCCTTTCCTGAGTCCCTGGATGGTTTTGGACTGCAATTCCCAGCAGCTCTGGTAGTGCCATGATCAGGGACTAGCCTTATTATCGGAGGATGCCAGGAAGGGCAAGCGACTTTCAGAGTTGTGTGGGTCTCCACTGCAGCTGCATCTGTCGGTTGCTAAGGTGGTGCAATTGATCTTTTAACCTGCAAAACTGTGTTGGTGCTGAATGCTTCTCAGCACCTGGGGTACAGAGGCTTCCCCCACATGTGACCACTGCCTCTGTGAGCTTCATCTGGGTTGCGCTCTGAAGTTCTGCTTTTCTTTCTTTTCTTTTTTTTTTAAGCTCCTCTAGCTCTAATAGTGAAGTCAGGCTGCATACATTACAGCCCGATCATCTGGCTTTTCCTCACTCCTCTAAAGCAAGATAACAAGATTGTACAGCATTAAACAGTTTCTTAACTTCAAATGCTCTCGAAACTTACTGAATCTTTCTGTGCCCAGGTTAAGAAGTAATTCTGTCACCTTACATACCATTAACATCCTGTGTCATGGAAACTGCATTTAAAATTAAAAATGCCAGAAGCAAACCCCATGTGTTTAGCATTTAGGATATTAAGATACATGTTGTAGCCTCTTGGCGTTTAGAAGCCCTTGGGTGGGCAGAATCCGAAAGCAATTTTTCCTCTTAGCTAGACTAGAACAGTTCCTGTGGACAATGTTGCAACAGTGTCAGAGATGGGAATGAAAGGGGAGGAAAACCGTTTTTGGATGTCCATAAAAGCCACTACGTTTTCCCCTCGTTTTCTTCTTCTCACAGTGTGGCAACCCTGTGGCCCTCTCGTGGTTTGTTGAAGACCAACTCCTTTCAGCCCCAGACTTCCTAGACGGAGGCCACGGCTTGGACACCCCCAGGAGGGCCACAGGCTGCTCTCGCTCTGGCTTTAGAAGATGGGGGGGGCACCAGCTGTTGAGGCCTCTGCTTCTCTTTCCCTCCAACCTGGGGGTGGTGGTGGGGGTGGTCCTGCTTGCTTGCTGGGCCGAAGGCAGAAGGCCATCCGTGGGTCAGTCTGTGTTGAGCCATTTATGTGCCTCAGCCGTGGACTAGAATAACTCTCCAGGTCCCGGAGCATCTTTGGATGATCTGGTTTTATTTCTCAGTGCTTTTCCGCATAATCCTATGCAACTTGGTTTGAGGGGGCTGTTCTGTTTCCTAGCATTCATGTCAGGCTCAGCCTTTCATATTAAAATCTGGTGTGGTGAAACCTTGTTAATCTGTTGGAATTCTTAATACTGCAAGTATTTTAATCATGTTTAATAACATGCCATTTTTGAGAACAAACCTGAAGCGAAAACATGTAGAATGTGCCAATGTATTATATAACACTACACACTTTTTTTGACAGTTATATTTTTCTTTTATAGCATGTAACGGACATGTTCCTAATAAATGAATTAAATAAAATCTGCAGAACTGGTATGTGGTCCTCTTTGACTGGAAGTAGATCTTGAAGTATGGCTAAGGGACTTGGCGGGAGCTCCCACATGCTTCAAAGGGTTATCTATCTGGTGAGCACGTAGGATACGAATGCTCATAAATAAATACAACGATGTGTCCCCCAAAGGGGAGACAACGAGACACAGAGCTCATTACGAAAGATCTGTGTCATCTGGCCACTGCTCCTGTTCCAGAATTGGAAAGCCACCCTTAAACATCTCTCCCGCTCCCAAGGTACGTATGCAAGATGCTTAAGGCCTACCCGTATCAGTACCACCAACCCCAAGAGGTTTTTTGTACAGTATTTGAACCCAGGTCTCCTGGTCTGGCACGCTGCCCGCTATGCCAGGCGGGTGAAGAACTGTCCTTAGGTGGTGAGCCACGGACTGCAGCTGTCCTCCTCAAATTATGCTCTCCCCCCCCCCTCTCTTTTCGCCCCCTTCCAGTCCCTGCTCTCCACCAACAACAGTGCGTGCTTTGGCTCCGCAGGGGAGGAGGGAGGGACTGGGGTTGGACACACACACCCAGCTCCCACCCGACTTGCCACTTCGGGGGGGGGGAGAGCGGAGGAGCTCCCTCCCCAGCCTGGTGCCCCACAGAGGAGCCTGTGGCTATTCTGGCTGGGGATGATGGGAAAAGCAGTCCTGATCCTGGGCAGGCCGACGGGTGTTTCCTTCGGGAATGAAGAGAAGGGGCAGGGCCACGGGCCCTCTGCTCATGCTTGGGCGCCCTCTTCTTTGTTTCCAGGCGGTCTGATGCTGCGCAGGGGCCGCGGCAGGGACTCGAACCCGCGGTCCTGTCCGCGAAAGGCTCTTCCAGCTGCCGTCAGGAGGGTTGCTAAGGAGCTGCTGTTGCTAGGGGGCGAATCTGACACAGGCGGCGGAAGCGGCGCATGCGCGCTCGCGCCCCCCAAGTGCCCGGATGTAGCGGGAGGAGGCGCTGCCGCCATCTTTGCCCGGAGAGCAGCGAGAGAGACCCGATCGTGACTGAGCCCCCCCCGCCGGACCATCGGTCTCCATCCGCCCCGCGCAGCCCCCGCCGCCCTCGCCCCACCGACATGGACGATCGGGAGGACCTCGTCTACCAGGCCAAGCTGGCCGAGCAGGCCGAGCGCTACGATGGTGCGCCCGGGGAGGCCCCGACCGGAGGCCGGGAGGGAGGGAGGGAGGGAGGCAAGCGAGGAGGAGGAGGAGGGCGCCGGGCCGGCCGGCCGGCCGAGTGGAGGGGGCCGCCGGTTGGGGAGCGAGCCAGCCACGGAGGGAGGGAGGGAGGGAGGGTGGAACCGGGGGAACTAGCCGGGGAGGGAGGGAGGGAGGGCGGGCGGACCGCGGCGGCGGCGCAAAATGGCGGCCGGGGCTGCGAGGCGGGCCGGGGGCAAGCGGCGGGCGGGGCCGGGCGGGGGGCGCCGACAAAATGGCGGCCGCGCCCCCTCCCTCCCTCCCTCCCTCCTTCTCTCGCGGGGGCGGACAAAAGCCGACCGGCCGACCGCCTGCCTCCGCCCCGGGAGGGGCTGGACCGGGAAGGCCTGGCCTGGCCTTGTCCGGCCCGGCCTGGGCGGCTCCCCGAGGAGGGCCCGGAGGGCGGCGGGGGGGGTCGTCGCTGCCGCCGCCGCCCTCCTCTCCCGCATCCCCGGGCGGGGCCGAAGGCTTCCTCCCCCCCCTCCGAGGATGACGCCATCCCCGGTTTCCGGCCCTGGGGGTGCGGGGGGGGGTCTCCTGAAAAGTCGCTCCCCGAAGCCCTCCTTCGACCCCCGCCAGCGCAGCCGGGCCCCCCCCGGGGGTGGGGGGGGAGCCTTGGAGGGGGGGCTATCTGCCTCGGGGCCCCCCTTTTGCTCCCTGACCGAGGCCAGGGGAACCCCCCTCCCCAAGGGTTGGGCTGCCAATTTGGGGTTTTCCGCCCTCCCTCCCTTTGCCAGCTGCTGGCTGGCTCTGCCTGGAAGGTGGGAGGGGGAGAGTTTGCTTGGGGTCCAATTGGGGGGGGACGCCCCCCCCATCACAGCATCCTTGGGAGTTCGTGCCCGAAGCCGGAAAGAGAGAGCGAGAAAGGTGTGGATCTGGCTGAGGGAAGGGAGCCCTGCTCGATCTCAAGATCCACTGGCACGCACACACACCGGCCCTGAAAGGCTGGCCAGCAGCAGCTTCCCGGCCGGGTGGGGGTGGGGGGCTCTCTTGGGGCAAAGCGGGGCCTCCCTGCCCTGTCCTTGGGTTGGGCCCCTTCTGCAGGCTGGTCCCCAAGGAGTGACGGATCTGCTACATGGCATCCAAAATAGGGTCCTCTGGCTGCCCGAGGGCAGAGGCCTGCACGCCTGCACACGCCTCCGTACACGCACCCCCCTCTGTGAATGCCTTTGCGCTGCTGCAAAAGTCACCCCGCGGAGGGTGGTGTTTGGGCAGGCCCCTCCCTCCTGCTGGGCCCAGGGGGTCCCTTGTCCCAAAGCAGCACATGGCTGCCTCCACCCTGGTTTCTTCAGTGGCTTCTCCGGCCGAGCCTCCCTGCTCCGGCAGGTGCTGGCAGCCTCCTTCCTCCCTGACTCCCTTTTCGGTGTATCGGGCAGAGCAGAAGCTGTTAGGATGAGGGGGGTTACTTTAAAGGATGAGTTCCTGTATGTTGTTCCCTGGGTATCAGGATCGCCCTCCGGAACCGCTCTGCCTTCCTCTTACGGAGCAGGGAGGCTGTCCTGTAGGCAGAACGCCCCGTGTGGCTCTGGGGAAGGGAGGCTCCTTCCCTCCTTCGGCTGCCCTGGAAGGCTTGCAGTCTGGATGCTGGCACAGGCGGCACCTTCTTCAGATCGAGGGCGTTTCCGAGAGGCTCGGACTGTTCTGTGCACACGCAGGAGTGTTTTCCTGCCCATCCTTTTTGTAATTCATGAGCAGTGGGGTAGGAAGGTGAGGAGAAAAGGCCCTCCCGCTGGCTACCAGTTCATAGACACTGCCGGCATTCCACAAGCAGACTCTAGAAGGGAGCAGAAGGTGGTTTTCCAATTAAAGCCCTTCCTCAGCATCGAGAAACTTGTCCTAAGATGTGAAATAGCCCCACAGGTTTGCCTGTTGGCACCTGCACACGGTTGTCTTCCCCCTCCCAACTTCATTCTGTGTCTCTTGCCTTCTGGAAAATTCAACTGAAATGTTGGGACAAATTGGTTTTTCAGCTGTTCTCATTGCCTTGAATGGTTTTGCCCTGCTTTATGCTTTCCCTTTTTAAAGCTTTAAGGCCAGAAACATAACACAGTCACACACCACACGCTGATAAATATGAGGATGGGCCGTCTGGAGACTTCCGGCAGCTCCCATCGCTTGGAATGTCTGCGTCGCCTCCGTTGAGCCCAGCCACTCGTGGCAGCTGCCCCACCACTGCCCTTCTCTGTGGCCCTGAGAAGACCTGCCCTTTTTTATATTTCATATATTCACATACAGTGGTGCCTCGCAAGACGAGCGCCCCGTTTAATGATGAAATCGCATTTCAACGATGTTTCCTATGGGGAAATTTCACTTTGCAGCGATCAGTTTCCTGCTTCAGGAACCAATTCTCGCAAAACAACAATTTTCGGCCAGCTGATCGGCGGTTTCAAAATGTCTGCGGGGTTAAAAAAATGTCTCCCCTCTTTTCTGGGACGGATTCCTCACTGCACGGGCAGCGAAAATGGCCGCCCTATGGAGGATTTTCGCTGGATGGTGAGTTTAAAGCCCATAGGGATGCATTAATCGGGTTTTAATGCATTTCTATGGGCTTTTTCATTTCGCTTCTTGATGTTTTCGTTCTACAGCGATTTCGCTGGAACGAATTAACATTGTAATGTGAGGCACTACTGTATCGTGTTTTTCTACAAAGCGTCCAAGTAAAACCCTCAGTTTGTAGCTCAATAAGTGATCAGCCAAGGCTACATAAAAATAGCATGCTTAAACGTCATTAAATTGCAACCTGGAGGAACAGGAAAAGGCCCTGGTCCATAGGCCAGACATAAGGTGAAATGTGAATTAAATGCCATCCGAGGTCAACAGTAAGGAACACAGGATGAAGCGGTTGAAATCAGACTTACTGGGAAGGACCTTTCTAGTGCCCGGCCCATCAAGTGAAGGCAGGACAGAGGGCAGGGTGTCTCCAGAAGGTGGTGGCGTCCAGGCAAGCTGGCGTAGGAAAGAATGGCTCTTCCGACAGCCTGCTCCTAAGTAGAATAGTAGGTCTGAGCCCTTTATTTGGGTTCTGCCTGGAAGCATCCCTGCGTAGCTGTTGTGCACTTAAGAGGCGCAGCGTTCTAGACCTGCTGGAGACCCTTCAGAGCAGTCTTCAGGGCAGCCGTACGAAGAGGACTCGGTCGTTGTAATCTGGGCAACGTGGACGGGTCCACAGCCAAACCAGACAGCTCACAGGACAGGTACCGGCTGCAGCCAAGCAAAATGCCGTGGGGATCCAAGCCGAGGAAGGGTCCTTGTGTGTTGCCACATTATATGCTCGGTTTTCTGGCCAGTCTGTCCCTTCTAGGGGATGAGTTCTGGTCCCCTTTGCTTGGTTGCTTGCTAGGGCTTGTGAGGCAAAGCTTTTTACTCCATCTGACATGGTGGTGGGGGGGTTGATGGAGTTGTTGGTATAGATTTAATTGGCGTGGATGGCCTGGATGTGCCATTGCCAGGGTTTGGGGCAACCTTGCTTTTCAGGGCTGCTGCTGCTCCCTCAGCCCCTCGCATCCTCTTCTGGCTGCTTGAAAGAGCAGGATTTGGCACCCAAAGCTCTGGGAGGATTCCGGTGAGTGTCAGCCTCTGTGCCAGAGCCCGGACAGCAATCACTCTTCTTTCTTTAGAAATGGTGGAGTCCATGAAGAAAGTGGCCGGGATGGATGTGGAGCTGACAGTGGAAGAAAGGAATCTGCTATCTGTGGCCTACAAGAACGTGATCGGTGCGAGGAGAGCCTCTTGGAGAATCATCAGCAGCATCGAACAGAAGGAGGAGAATAAAGGTGGGGAAGACAAACTGAAGATGATCCGGGAGTATCGGCAAATGGTGAGTGAATGAGGGCACAGGCCCCAAGAGGGAGAGAGGAGAGCCAGTCATGCGGGGGGGGGGGCTGCTGTGCTCTGCCTTTACCCCAAGAGCCATCCTGTGGGCCTTTCAAAGGGTGTGCCGGCCAGGGATGGGCATGGCCACGCATGCTTTTCCCTGCGTGCCATGGTGGCTCGGGTGATATTTTGCACCCTGATGCCTGGCAAGAAGCCACCCTTGACCTCCCACAAGCCCTTCTTCCTCATGTCCTGGGGAGCCCTTGGGCGTCTCCTTTTGCTCCTTCCTGCCGCCCCTTTGTTTCCATGGATCTCCCAAGGGATGGTGGGCGAGGCCACGCCTGGGAGCTTTCGTGGGGGCCGCATCCTTCCTTATCGCTGAAGGCTCAGGAGGCCCTTTCTTGGCATGGGCTTCCCGGCCGCTGGGCCCGAGTCCTTCGGGCTCCTGGCCTGCCTGTGACCGTCTCCTGTGACTTGGGCGTCTCTTATTCCAAATACGCCTCACATATTCAGAAGAGATAAAGGAAAAAAAGGCCAGAGAAAGTGGGTTTCTCACTACCAGGGGGGAGTCGAGCATTCTTGGTGGCCCCGTGCCTGCCGACTTGGTCTTGGGGGAGCAGCCCCCTCCCTGCTGACCTCAGGGGAGCTCTGCCACAGGTCAAGCTCCCCCCCCCGCCCCGGATGTGGAAGGTGTCGTTTCCATTGGTCTCAACCAGGGGTTCTCCACCCGGGGTCCCCAGATGTTCTTGGACTGCAGTTCCCAGAAGCCTTTCCACCACTTGCTGGGCCGGCCAGGATTTTTGGGAGTTGCAGTCTAAGGACATCTGGGGACCCCAGTCTGAGAACCACTGGTCTAGGCAGACAGTGGGCACTGCGCCCCCCTTCAGGTGAGGCAGCTGTGGTGCTTTCAGAAAGGAAGGTCCCAGAAAATCATTTCTGGAACTAGGCAGCCTTCCAACTGTAACAATGCTTTGGACTCTCAGGCTCAGGCCCCGGCTGGTTTTTTGAGGTACCATGTCTAGGTGGCCTTCAGAAAGGAGGGCCTGTTTGTCAGATTCTCTCACGAGTGGCTCAGGTGTCCCTGAGATCCTCCTTTAGTCCAAGAAAATGCGCTTCATGTACTGCCTGTGTCAAAACACCGAAGGATGCAGCTTGAAAGAAGGTGCCCTGGGGTGAAGCGCCCCCCCCGACGAGCAGAGAGGAGGCCCTTTCCTCTGCAAACTCTCCCCACCCCCCATCTGCCCCTGCCCGGATGCCGCTCTGGAGCTGGGATAGCCTTTGGCTGCCACGTTGAGTCCTGCTTCCTGCCATTTGGAAGTGGCTGGCAGGTGTGCCTGTGAGAGGTCCCAAAGCCCTTCTCCTCCCTGGCCCTCCCGGTCTCTTTCAGGGTTTGGTAGGCAGACAGACAGACGGGATGCCTGGAAAACGCTGGGTTTCTCCAAGGTCTCCCCTCCTCCTGGAGCTGCATCCCGTCCCTTCCTTTTTCCAAGGCTTCTGATGTCCCGGGACAGTAGCTCTAGTCCTGAATGCCCTCTTTCTCAGAGTGAATCCTCCTTCCTGTTTGCCTTTTCTGTTGGACACGACTGCAGCCCCAGGTGTGCCTGGCGCTGGAGAAATATTCCGGGCCACTCGCTGTTTCCTTGGGAATGTGGGGCACAGGGGCAGAATGCAACATGGGGGTGCCCGGAGGGCCCCAGGAATGCTGGGGTCATCTCTTATCCTGCAGTAGAGCGTAGGATGATGTCAGTTTCCAGGGTGTGTGTGTGTGCAGTGTTTAGATGGCTTTATGCGTCTACTTTGTAACCTTTTTGGAGGAAGCAACAAGGCCCTTGCCTTAGTCCATGTGGGAGGTCTTGGAGAGCCCCTCGGAGAGTGAGGGGGAGGAGGTGGAGCTGCCCCAGAGAGTGGGGTGAATTGGAGGGTGAGCATCTCCTGGGGAACACCTGGGAGGGGAGGGAGTGCCCTGGACGCAGGCCGCCTCTGGCCTTGGGTGTTATGGACCAACCCAAAGATAGAAATTGTATGTGTGCATGCATTGATTGGTTGGTTGGTTGATTGATTGATTGGATTTCTCTCCTGCCCATCTAGACTAGCTCAGGTACTGGGCACCCTTGGCATCTCCTAAAGGGCCAGAACCGAAGCCCTGTAGCCATTTGTCCCTCGGTGCCAGCTATGCAGGTTGGTGTTTAGGAGAAAGGTATTGCCAGGAGCAGGACGGGGTCTCCTCTGCCTGATCCTCGCCAGGAATTGCAGAGCAGGAAGGGCCCGAGGCAGGCGTGGCTGCTGGTGACCCACCAAGGAGGCTGGGGCATGTAGGCAACCAGGTTCTGGGTCAAAGCGACAGCCCCTCCAGGCTGCCTTCCCATCTCCTCCTGTGGCTACATGTAAAGCAACCCTTGAACTAGGTCTGGGTGCCAGTCCTGGAGCTGAAAACCTCTGCCTGGGCCATTGGCCAGGTGAGGGTGGCTGGGCAGGAAGGCTCCTTTTCAAAAGGTGTTTGCTCTCAGGGGCGGGCCAGAGAGTTCAGCTCACTGACTTGCCTCCCCCCCCCACACACACATACCTTGATCATCTTAATAAGTGTTTTTGTTCACGCTTTTGTGAGCCCACAGTGACAACAGCTTTCCTCCATCTGCCTTTCTTTTCTCCTTTTTTCCTTCTCAAGGTTGAGACTGAATTGAAACTAATCTGTTGTGATATTCTGGATGTTCTGGACAAACACCTCATTCCAGCAGCCAACACTGGCGAATCCAAGGTTTTCTATTACAAAATGTAGGTAATCCCGTGGGAGACAGGCGTGAAAGGAAGCATGAGTGGAGAGCAAAGAGGCCAACCAAAGGAAGTGGAGCTCTTTTATTTTTTAAAGGGGGGGGCATCTTTTTTAAAAATGTCATGTTCCCATCAATGGGGAATCTGCTGATGGAGGGGGAAAACTTAGTGGGAGGAGGGAGGCAGCCATTCATTGACAGACACACACCCCGGTTTCTCCTTCCCTGTGAGCACCGCCAGGGAGATGATGGTGGAGGGCATGGATTCTGTTCAGAAGTTGGTCTCTTCAGGATGCCTCATAATATGTAACTGAATCTTGTGTTGTCTTTTGGAATCCAGCTCCAGTGGAATTGGGATTTTTTCCCCTTCTAGCTGTGGCAGCAACAAACTGCAGAGGGTTGTTTCCTGGGTTCTCAGGTGCCGCCAAGGCTCTTGCAGGAGGAAAAGGGGTGTCTGCTCCAGTGTGAACCGTGGGATCCAGTGCTGGGGCACCACTGAGTTCTGTCTGGTGTCTTAAGAAACTTAAACATTCATCTTTCCATTAAAAAGCTGTTAGTAAAAGCCACACTGCAGAGCCCTCAACTAGCAATGCAAGTAATTTGACAGCTCTCTTTCTCTCTCCCCCCCCCCCTTTTCTTATTTATTTATTTATTTATTTTGGTCCATCAGGAAAGGGGACTACCACAGGTATCTTGCTGAGTTTGCCACAGGAAATGACAGAAAGGAAGCAGCCGAGAACAGCCTGGTGGCTTACAAAGCTGCTAGCGATATCGCAATGACAGAGCTTCCTCCCACACATCCCATCCGCCTAGGACTCGCCCTCAACTTCTCTGTTTTCTACTATGAAATCCTTAATTCTCCTGACCGTGCCTGCAGGTGAGCGGCTGCTGTGCAGGCGGCTTCTTTTGAGGGAGGCTTCCTCTGTCACACCCCTTTCACACCGCGTGAAGGTCGAAACACTTCTAAAAATTGGTTTGTTTGAAATACTCAGGCTTCACATGTGAGGCAAAAAGTCAGAATTCTTGAGGCATTTTCTGTGGTATTTCAAATACAAAGGAAAGGCAGAAATTGCTGGGGGGGGGGAACCGGAGCTCCTGCCTCCCTGTCCAGCACACCAAAACGGGCCCGCGAGAGGGAGAGGGAAGGGCCCGCTGCTGTAGCAGAGCCAGGAGCCACAAGAAGGGGGTCTTTGGCCTCTTCCGCCACTGTCCAGAGCTGCACTGTGTTGGGGGGGGTAGCCTCTTGCTATGTGGGGGAGGAACAGTGAAGAGCTCTGGGGAAGACTTGACACTGAGGGAGGGAAAACTGATCCCACCCCCCAGTGAGCGTAGAAATGTGCCTTGAGGTGTGAGATTAGGTACCTGAGCCTGGATGGAGTCTTGTGGCCTCACTTACGCCTTTGGAAAGGTGAAAATGCCACCAGCAGAGGATGATTTTCCGTCCTAAAAGGCTTCCTCATTCCATCCTGCAGCTCTCGCAGCATCCGTGAACGGTATTACACGGGAGTCAGAGACAGAAGTGGCAAGGCATCACTTAAAATCTTCCTCTCTCCTGTCGGTGACCTCCCTCTTCTGTGGGCAGAGTTTCACCACACCGATGATCAGAGTTCTGCTTTCTTGTAGGTTGGCGAAAGCAGCTTTTGATGACGCTATTGCAGAACTGGATACGCTGAGTGAAGAAAGCTATAAGGATTCTACGCTTATCATGCAGTTGTTACGTGATAACCTGACACTATGGACTTCAGATATGCAGGGTGACGGTGAGTCCACCAGTGGCGTGCCTGCCTTAATCATGGCCCCATCTAGCTCTCCCACAGCTGCTGTGAGAGGAGTGCCTCTGCCCATGACCAGAAACCCAGATTACACAGATGGGCCTCAGGAGTAGAGAAAGGGCAAGACAGTTCTAAACGCACTTTAGGGTTTAATGGGATGCATAAGCTGGGAGTGCAAAGGGGGGGGCAAGGTGCCCTCCCTCCGTCCCTTCCCTCTGGAGACTTGGTACGTGGTCCCTGGAGTTGCAACGTGTGCCTCTCTTCCCTTCTAAAAGCAATAACACCACACCTACTACAGGAAGTGCCCCTGGGACTGCCTTTCGCCATATGAGGAGTTGTCCCCTGTTGCAGCCACTCAGCAATCATTGAAATATTTTAATCTTCGCATCCCTGTTAGTCATTTCATTTCATAGATCACAGGGGTCTGTCTGCCATTGCCCCTTCAGATATTAAGCATACCCCCAAATCCTGGGAGTGCAGTGGCACCCGCAGGGACCTGCTGTGCAGTTGTAGCGCCACCCTCTTGCAGGGTGGTTCTTCAGCAGCTCTCCAGTTAGTTGGTTAGTATGTGCAAGGTTTCCCTCCTGTACAGACTTCTCTCTTATTCTGGCTCCGTTCCAACTGAGATCCACAGCTTTAGTTTATGGTGGGATGGAATTGTGGCTCAGTGCAAACATTTCAAGGGAAGGGGTGATCCTGTGGGATTTTGGGGTATTCTTGGCCTCGTTAAACGACTGATGTAGGTATGGATCCATCCTCTGTCAGCAGCGAGTTGCGGTACGAAGTCTTGGAAGGCCATCCATCCTTTGCTTCTCCTTCCTCGTTATGGTTTCCTGCTAGCCCAGTATCCCGGGGAGAGAGTGTTGCTTACGTAGTTTAAGGTTGTCCTCACAGTGGGTTGTCCCTCCCATTCACATGTTGTACAGACATCCTTCTGTCTGTGTATAAAAGGAACATTTCATGGGACGTGTCCACCGTTCCAGTCTCACCTTGGACCAGGAATGGAGGCTCCTCTAAAAAAAAGCTGAGGAAGGGGCAGGAGGGAGATTTCCCTTGGTTTGAATAGAGGCCTGCGCTCTCACTGAGTCTCTCGTCTGCCACTCAGCCTTGTGTGGCTTCTGCTCCAGCTGACTTGAGTCCCTCACACGGAGCCTGCGAAGGAGAGTTGCCTTCTGGAGAATAAAGGCCTCCTGGCGCTGCTTCCAGCGGCCTGTCCTCCCTGCAGGTCCTGGTCCCACATTCTGCCAAGGACGTGCATGGCTTTCTGCAAAGAACACCAGCAGCAGACAGGATGGGCTGCTTTGGCTGGAGGAATGCCAGCGTGTCCCATAGAGAGCGCTGGGCTGAAAGCCAGCAGAGCCCACACTTGTGGGTCAGATGCTGCATGTTTGGGCAGGGCAGAGTGGAAGGGGCAGGAAAAGGTGGTCCCACAACCTACCATCCTTCCTGGGGCTGCTTCACTTTGTTTTTATTTGTGGAAGGACAGAACAAGGAGATGCTTTGGTTTCTGCGCCTGACCCCATACACAGCGGACACTCTTTCAAACTGGGAGAAACCCACCCATTTTAGCTTGGAGCAGCAGTGGGACTCGGCCAGGGGGTGGTGGCTGCGGAAGGGGTCTTTCCCATGGCCGTGGACAGCAGAGAGGCCTTGGAGACCAGGGTTAGCGCCCCACCCACCCACCTCCCAGCATGCCCCTTTGGCTTCTCTGTGTTCTTCCCGTCTTGGAACATCCTCCTCCTCCTCCTCATGGCTTACCTTTTTGTAACGTCTGTTTTACCCTTCCTTTTTTTGTTGTGTAGATTCTTAAAAGGAACTCCACCTGTTCATTTTCTAAAACTCTGCATTGTAAGTCTCTCAGATGACTTGGGCATTTTTGGTCTTCCTCCTCATCACTCACTAATCCTGCTTGCATCCTGCTTGTGTCTCTCACTCCATGGCAGGGCGAGGGACCGCCTCCCTCCTCTCCCAGGTCTTAACAAAAGCCAAGTGGCCTGAGGTGCCTGGCACAGATGCTGGATCCCTGAGGGGGCCCTTGGAGATGCGCTTGACCTCTGACCCGTGTTCCAGGCCTTGCAGCCCCTCCTGGGACTCGGCGCCTGACTTGCTGGCCTGCCAGTGTGCTCAGCCTTCTGCTCTTGCCCCAGGACTGCGGTCCAGCCGCCGAACAGGCGCTCTGCCCTGGCCAGCCCTCCGGGAACAGCCTTAGAGAGCCGCTCAGCAAAGCCAGGTGTTGCATGTCAGGCCCAGCAGTGTGACGCCGTCGGTGCCCCTTGAGGAGCTCCTGCTTGTGCGTGGAGGGCGAGGTGGAACTTGGCAGCCAAAGAAAGCGGTGGTGCAGTTTGTGGGGTTTTTGTGCATGCTTCTTTCTTGCCAGGGGGGCACCTGAGTAACGCAAAGCATGTGAACTTCTGTGGCCAAAAGGTTCTCAGGCCACCTTTGGCCGAGGAATGCTTGTTCTGAGCTTGCCAGGTAACAATCCCAAAGAGTGTTTTAACAGTGGGTAGTGGAGCTGGTTTGCAGGAGATGCAAACGTTCTGCTACTGGAAAAAGGGCTTCCTTCCTCCTGACTGGATCTCAGGGTGGCCAGAGTCATTTCTTTCTCTGCAGAAGCAAGGTTGTTTGGAACACACACTTCTCTGGGCCTGCGTCAAAGCCTGGCTCGTATACCTTTGGTCAGGCGGTGCCTTTGCAACCTTCACGCGTCATACTGGGGACTCTGAGGGAGGCGTTGGAACCCTGCAGGCAGGGGCCTGGTGGGAGGTTGGGAGAGAGGCCTGCAGTTGCCACTCGCAGCACTGACCTTGTGGCTTTTCCTTCCCAGGTGAAGAACAGAGTAAAGAAGCGCTGCAGGACGTGGAAGATGAGAACCAGTGAGATGTCAAGGCCAATAAGAGACCCTCCCCTCTGTCCCCTTCCTGCCCCCCCTCCCTCCCCCAAGCCCCTCCGTGTCCCTGGGAGCCATCGGATCTGACGTTTGTGATGGGCCCCAGAATTTAGGTTCCTTCCCTGTTGGTTTTTTTACACAGTTGAAACGTTCTCTAAAAAGGCAAGAGTGAATGTCTGTGGATTTTACTGGTGCCAGCTTTCAGTTTCTTTGAGACACTATCCGGACTGGCTGCGTAGAGGCTTTTCCTGCATTCCTGTGTTGCCTGCTGTCAGTGTTGGAGGTGACATCTGGAAGTCCTTAGACCCCTAGAGGAGGTTGGTTGCACTCTAGAGTGCTGGTGGTGGTGGCGGCGGCGGCGGGCGGCGGCGGGATATATATATATATTTTTTTCCATTTTTTATAATTGTTTAAACAATTTTATACCATTGTTTAAAATTGGGCGTTTAGCTTGAAGTTACAGGTTTCATTGGAACAGTTCTTGTAGTGGTTTTGCTGTAAAACAAACAAAAAAACCAAACTAAACAGGAAACAAATCTCCAAAACTGTGCTGAGATGTTGCTGCAACCGACGGTGCTGGTAACGGTTCAACAATCCGTGGCTGCTCATTCTTGCCTTCTCTTTACTTTCCCTCCAAGCAGGTTAGCATTGAAGGTGGCGTTGAGAAGCCTGCATGTGTGTTCAATATTTTTCTCTCCCGCTCCCGCCTCCCTCTTCGCGAGCTCAACCTCTTTTGTTCAGTATGTGTAACTTGAAGCTAATTTGTACTACTGGATAATCTGACTGGAGCCACAGATACAGGATCTGTATTGTTCTTACTGAAACACAGCATGGAATTAACATTAAACTTAAATAAAACAACCCTAAATTAAAATGATGCCAAATACTACTGCTACTTTTACCCCTGGTAATAACTGTTTTAGCCAGAAGTGCAGGCAGAACAAGTAGCAGGAAAAAAACAAACACCCCAGTCCTTTCTCAGAGGGCCATTGGCTGTAATGTAATAAGATGGCCTAAATCAGAATTGGGGACATTAAATTTCCGGCTGTGTACAAAGCCCGGACCTGCCGTGAAGCCCTTTGTTCTTTCGGGTGTGTTTGTCCGCTTCCTGGGAGCAGCTGAGGGGACACTTCCTGCCCATTGACTCTAGAGTAGAGGCACCCGGTCAGACGGGGCCAGGTTGAGGCAGAGCGAGCCAGCCAGCCTTTGGAAACCAAGGTTGGCTTGGCAGATTTTTCTGAAAAGCTACCCTGTTCTCTTTCCAAAGTTCATTTCCGCTACCAGCTGCGTTTGGGCCTTTGCGTCATGGGCTGGTGAAAACCCAGGATGGATTGTGGGGGGGGGGGAGGAAATCTTGCACCCACCCCAAAAGAGTGTCCCTTCACTGCTTTGGTTGCCTTCTCTGCTGATGATGCCCCTGTACTTCTGGTGTGAACTGTCTCTCTCTGCCTTTTAGCTTCATTCAGGCTTTCCCTTTGGACTGAGCAGCGAGTCTGTTGGATAAATAAAATACTGTGTAAACATCTGGCACCTCAGACTGCTCTCTGCCCGCCGCACATCTCAAAGCCAGGTGATCCTTCAGCTCTCGTCCCACCGGGAACAGGCCTGTGCCCCCCCCCGTCCCACCTGGAGAGCCTGGTCTCCCGACGCTTGCTGAAACATCTCTGTAACCGGGAGATGATCTTTCCCTGGGGTCAGGTGGGCAAGTGCTTACACACCGTTCCCCGTAGAGGAGGAGGGAGGGAGGGAGGAAGAGCGCAGCACCATCGCCTGGCCTCTCCTCTTCTGTTGCTCTCTCCTTTCAGCTTCCCCGTCTGCATTTGGCAGCTGCCATCCCTCTTATCTTCCCCCCAGTAAGTGACAGCGCACCTGAGTCTCCCCATCACTGGTCTGTCTGTGGAAGCAACAGCAGCACCCTGTGCTGAGGAGTGTGTGTGTGGGGGGGGGGGGGGGAAGGACCAACGAAAGCTGTCGGGACTCTTTACAAGGGCGACAGCCCCTTGATGGTTGGTCTCTGTGCCCATTTTTATGCCAGTGGCCCGAGTCTCCGTGAACTGGATGCTATGGCAAGGATGCTGGTGCTGCTGATGCAGAAGAGCGCTTGGATGAAGTGCGTGAGCATGGCACCTCCCTTCCTGTAGGGGTTCCCTGGGAGACGGCCTCTGCGCTCTGGGCATTCTGTGTTGCTGTCCCATTGCAAGGCAAGCAACGCCAATCTGAGCCACCTACTCACTGAAAAAAGACCCTGAGCGCTGAAGGTTTCAGAGAAACATCCCACCTGAAAAGCAGTTCCTGCCATAAAGCCCCCTCGAAAGTGTATATGGGTTGGATTTGTAGCCATCAGGGCAGCTCGCTGTCCTTAGCAAGAGGAGCAGTGTGATGGTCACCCGGCTGGCCTGGGTGCGGTGGCTGCCATAGTCGCAATTCTGCAGAGGCGCTTGTGGGAGAAGGTCTCCTTGCTGAGCCCATCATACCTGGGTCTCCTCCAGGCTCCTGCTCAGAAAACGGGTCAGGCAATTTGGCTTCGTTGAAAACTCTTCTTCAAAGAGGGGACAGGAAGGAAGGAAGCCGCGCAGTGCTCTTTATTGCCTAGTCTGTGAACTGGCACAGAGGGACAACCTGCCCTGTGAGAGAGAGAGACCCGGGGGGGGGGGTGTCTTCCCTCCATCAGCTTTCGGGGAGGTGTCTGCTCAAAGGCCAAGCTCTTAAGCTTTGAGGCCTTGCCTGCATTCTGGAGATGGGCAAGCTGGCTGGCTGTTCTTGGGGCACCCTGAAAAGGGTGGCCTGTCCTGCCTCCACAGGGTTTTTGTCGTGAGGCAGGCGTAGGTGCTGCATTCTACTTATCTCTGGGCAAGACTCTTACTGGTGATTGTATTTAGTTCCTTCCCCCCCCCCCCAAACTGACAAGATACTGGGGTGGAGAGATCAGTCATGCATCTGATGGTCCCCCCCCCCCAGTTGCACTCTGATTCCCCTGCAATTATTAGCAGCGTCAGAGTTCACAGACTTTGTGCAGACACCTGTAAAGTTGCAGCCCCTCCCCTTTTGCTTTCCCTTTGGATGAAATGCAGTGGATCCCTGCACAAGAAGGAGATGGGAGAGCAAAAGAATCTTAAGTTCACCTACTAAGTGCATACTAAGAACCTCCAGGTTTTAGTAAAAATTTATTTGGCATATATATATATATATATATATGTATTTATAGATTTGCATTGATTTATATAGCATTGTGCATAGAGCATTAAATCTTATATACACTGTAGCAGACAGCATTCGAGGCTAATGCAGTTTTTATCATAGAAAACAAGGAAGAAAAGAACAAACCTATGGAGCGTCTGATAGTGGTAGCAATGCAACCACATGACACCAAAAAAAAATCACTCAGGTTCTGTGCTAGTACAAAATCCAATTGTGGTATTTAAAAAGCCTCACTTGTCTCGGCCAGTATGACTACAGAAGCATCTTGTTAATGTCCCCTGAAAAGACTTATCTCTGGGCGATACCCTAGTAAGTGCGATCAGTGCACAGTTACCGACACGTGTGTTGGGTGGACAAGTAAACCAATCTGAACCTTCTGTTGTTTTCGTGGCAGCACAGAAGTAGCCATTCTTCTGTTTTCCTCGCCTCCCTCCCTCCCCACCCCCCGCAAAAGCCCCAAAGGATCATCTGTGAACCAGAAAGCATTATCTGAATAGTGGAGGGAGGGGATGCACGGCCCACACTCCTGCCTACCAGTGAAGCATTAATCGCCGAGACCAAAGGTTAGTGACTTAAAAACTTCGGTTTAGGGGTTCAATGGCAGTTATCTTTTTTAAAAAAACTTTTCTGAACGGCACGTGTGCTGTTGAGAACTGCACAAAGAAATACATTCTACCATCTCTGAGGGTAAATTTGCTACCCCAAGTTTGCAAAACATGCTCTCTGGAAAGAGGTCTGTGTTGTGATTTCACTTCCTTTTCCAGTGCCAGAGGGACAGCAAAGGGGGAAGGAGGATAGTTCCCTAAAGCACTATCACACTTCTTCCAATTTAGAAAGAAGAAAATAATGTTCATAGTGTTGACATCCCATAGGATGGGCTAGGACATATTTACAGAATATCACTTGTTTATACATTATGGCTTTTTATATTTTCATACAAAGCATAAAAAAAACTAGGAGAAATTTTCCTCATAAAATATTTTTAGTATAAAATTTGGCATGTCACTTCATTAGTGGAGAGCTTCACAGCCTTCCTCCCCTACAAAGGCTGTTTGGCAGCAGGACAGGCTGTGAACCTCGCATGTCCTCGGCTGCCCCGTAGTGTCTGTGAGGGGAGGAAGGCTTTTTTGGTACAAGGAGGAGTAAAACCAGCAGATGCAGCCTAAGGAGGGTTCTTTGGTAGCTTAGGAAGAAGATCCGCAAAGCAGCCCCACCCGCAAAATGTTGGCAGAGAAAGCAGCCGGCCGAGGTTGCCGCAGAACCGAGTCAGTCGGAGGAAGAAGGTCGTTGGCCGGGCAACAAACAGCGTTTGTCATCGGGAGTTCAAACGAGGCGCCACCTGAGCGGAAGGAGACGGTGGTGACCAACCCAGGCTCTGCCCAGGCCTCCCTTGCTGGGCAGCTCTCCTCCCTACTGGCCGCTGGCCCAGTGGGGCAAGGAAACCCCCAGGCAGGAGGAATCCAGGGCAGGCCACCCCCGTCACCCGCCCGGTGCCTAGAGCGTGACTTACAACAGCCAAGTGCCCGCTTTTGGCTTTGGCAATCAGCAGCTCCGATCCTGACGTGAAGTCGATGGTGCCTTCTTTGCCTTGCCCGATGGCGAATTTTATGCTACGGATCAAACAAAAGAGCATTTGGAGGGGGGTTTTATGGGTGAATTTTAGCCCCCTGGGACAAGGACGAATGTCTCCTGTGGTCGGTTAGGATTCATCTGAGACAAGCCAATCCCTCCCCACCAACCTGTTAGTAACATAAGATGCGGGGCTCAAAATGACCATTGTCTGTTTTCCAAATAAAAGAGACGTTTGCCTCCTGGGGGGACTCGGGGGTGATAAAGAAGAGCTTGCACACCTCGCTCGACGTGGCATCAGCTCACCTGCCCTGGTTGATGTTGATGCTGTTCACTTTGTCAGCAACGATGGCAACCTTAGTCACCGTCTCAATCACAAAATCACTCTGCAGAACGACATCTCCCTGAAAAAACAAAGCAGACCGATGTCAGATGCCCGTCTGAGTCGGCCACTGACATGTGTGGGGTGGGGGTGGTGGGGGGGAAGAGGCCCTTCCCACCCACCCCCAGCAAGTTTTGTTGGAGGTCTGTCACTCCTCCGAGCTTAGCCCAAACTATGTTCAGTCTTAAAATCTACCTTCTGCTTGTTATCCTGCCGGAGAACATGGAGGACAAAGAGGCTGTCGCTCAGGCTGCTCACAGATATGCCTGCAAGACAAGCCAAACCGCTCAAGACACAAGACAACCATACGCATACGGGCCCCCTCCCTGGCTCTGGTAACCTGTCATCCTGCCAGGCCTCTCTGGGGGCACAGACCGGGCGGATGCTCCTCTTAAGGGCCCTGGGGTGGAGCCTTGCCAGGGCCTGGAGAGGGAGGGAGGGGAGGAGGAGGAGGAGGTGCCCCTCACCCTGCTGCTCCTTCCTCCCCTGGCCCAGGAAAAGTGGCTTTGGGGCAAGGGGGGGTGTTCTTGACCCTCTCAATGTCTGTCCTGGAGGCCAAGTCGTTTGGGTCCCAAACAGCCGCCAGCCCCTGTTCCTCAGGAGAGATGGGCTCCAGGGCCGGCTTCTCAAACGCCACCATGACCTCCCTCCCGAACATCCCACCCACCCCACCTGCCCCCCTTCCCTCTCTCAGCACCTGTCAGGTTGGGGTGCTCAATCCGCTGCTTGACCTTGGACTCTTCCACCAGCAGCACCGCATTCTGTGTGAGCAGGAGCTGCCGAGGCCGAGCCTTGTAGCCTTTCCGGTCGTACTTGGTCACCGGAACAGCGTACTGGAAAAAGAGGCAGCGGGAATCTCAAAAGCAGCAACAAGGTTAAAGCTGCCGAGAGCGCCTGCCCTCGAAGCCGGGGCTGTAGAGGAGCCGGGGAGAGGGGCTTTGTGGGACGTCACCCTGACCCTAACCCTGTCCCTGACCCCTTTCCCAGCCGAAGTTTGAGCCAGGGGCTCACCTTCAGAGGCTCACTGGCCAGCACTTGGAGGACTTTGGCATTGATCTCTTCGCTGCCTGCCGGGAGGACAGAGAGAAAACATTTCAGTGAGGAGGGGGAGCCCGAGAGGCGCTGGCAGGCGGCCCCAACCCGGGCAGCCACCCAGAGGGACGCCTGCGTACCAAGGCGAGTGTTGAGGAAAAGCCGGGAGACGCTCTGCGGGTAGTTGTCCTTCCTGCCCTTGAAGATCTCGCTGGCCACCACCTTCTGCTCTAGCTGTAAGGGAAGCACAGAGCTAAAGAGGAGCCGGGTGTCCACCAAGGAGGAGCCAGGCCAGGCCACCCACCAGAAAGGGGAGGCCCGGGGGGGGGGGGAGAGGAGGAAGTGGGAAAAAAAAAATAAGAACCCTGCCAGGCATAGTTTACACGGCAGCACCAGCACCCGCACGCACCTCTGGCAACTACCCACCTGCTGCTTCCACTCTGGGCTGATCCTCTTGCAGTAGCTCCACACCATATTCTGCATGCAGAGCTCTCTCAGCAACTCGGAGGCCTGGAGGGGAAGGAGACGAACGGGAAGCCGCTGAGAGCGGGAGAAGGGCTGCGAGACGCAGAGGCCGCAGATGGAGCCACCCTTGCTTTGCCTCTTTCTCCACCTCCCACCGAAGGAGCGGCACCTTGCTACCAAAGGCTGACAACAGGCCTGCGGCGCCCGTCGGCAGGCAAGAGGCGCAGCCTGTGGCAGAACTGAGGCTTTTCACAGGAGGTGCAACCGATCCAGGCCTTTGAGGGTGGCAGAACCCAACAGCAAGGCCAGGGTCCGTCCGTCCGGATGGCTGGCACCATCAGGCCCAGGGAGCAGCCCTTTCAGGTCCCCCCCGGATCTGGGCCGAACAAGCTCCTTGGAGAAGGAATTCCCTGGGGATCCAAAGCAGCCGGGAAGCCCCTACCTCTCGCAGGGAGGGCGGTGGAGTCGGCCAGGACTTGTCCAGCACATTCTTGGGCAGGTTGCGCCTCAGAGTCATGAGGAAGGAGTAGCGGATGTAGTCCAGAAAGTATTCGTTCTCAGGGCAGCGGGCGTAGTTCCGGTAAATGAAGCCCTTGATGAACCTGATGGGGAGGACAGCCGGGGAGGATCAAGGAGGGAAAAGCAGGGGGCTGCCCCCCTCCCCACTGGGAACCGCGAGGCCAGGACCAAGACGACTGACACACACACCCCCCGGCCGAATGAGCAGCCTGCGCTCCCCCAGGGGCAAGAAGCCCCGACCCACCTCCGAACGGTCTCCACTGCCCACTTCCGCTTGGCGGCCTTGCGGCGTCCCAGCGTCCCTCGCCACCAAGCCTGGATCGCGATGGCTGCAGGGCAGGAAGAGAAGGCCCAGGAGGAACCCCGTGAGGGCACTCTCCCCTCAGTGGCCGAGGCACACCCTTTACTCCCCCCACCCACCCCATTTTCCCAGGGGAAAGAGGCCCTTCCCAGCCTCCCCCACCTCCCCTCCAAGTGGGGGCACCACGCAAGGAACCTCAAAGGACACCCTCGGCTCCAGAGGAGGGTGGGGAGGGAGGGGGAGGTCTCTTCCCCGCTGGTCCCCAGTGCTACTCTGGGACCAAAAACAGAGGAGCCCCCCCCCCCTCCATGAATCCCACTGGCTCCCACCTCCTCTGCCCGGCTGAGGCGCAGCAGCCCGGGGCCACCCCTGCCCTCCCGCCCGAGGTAAGGCCCTCCTACCTGAATGCTTCATCTGTTTGAACTTCTTCCGCCGGTAGAATCCCCTCCAGCAGGCCTGGATCTCTGTGGCTGAAAGGGGGGGGGGACACAGAGGGATTTTTTTGGGGGGGTTCAGGCTCAGTAACAGCAAGGCAAGCCGGAGGGGGGACTTCCCTGGCACACCCCTGGCACACTCACCCAGGCTCTGCTTCCGGACCTCCAGGGCATCTTCCGTGGCAAAGAGCGTCTTGGGGAAACGGATGAATATTTTGGTCCTGGAAAGAAACACCTCTTGCCAGATGGGGAACTCTGCCCCCCCACCCCGACCTTCCCACTCGCACCCTCCCTCCCTCCCTCTCCCTCCCTCCCTCTCTCTCTCTCTCTCTCTCTCACACACACACACACACACACACACAGCTCCAGATACCTACCTGCCCATCTTATACTCCTCCGGCTTGTAGCCCAAGTGTTTCAAAAGCACTGCCACACCGTCATGGGGCTTGCCGTCCCAGGAAGGCCACGTGTCTGGGCAGAGGGACTTGTACCTGGCGAAGGGAGGGAGAGAGGGAGGAAGGAAGGAAGGAAAAAGAAAAAAATGGGAGGCAGAGTTCAACCCAGGGGCCCAGGGAGCTACAGCCCTCCAGGGAAAGGCACGGGGGCTCCTGGGTCCTGCCTTTCCCCTCTGCCACAGAGGCTAGGCTCTGACCAGGACATCAGGAACCAGGCAAAGGGGGGGGGGAAAGATCTTGAGCCCCCCCAGGGAATAAGGGCCCCCCCCGGTCCCCTGAAGGGCCGCTGCTGAGATCAACCCCTTTGGGCTTCCTCGCTGCTTCTCCACTCCGCCCCTTGCCATACTAGGGACACAAACTCTTTCTCTTTCTCTCTTCTGGCAACCTTTGTAGGAAGACTTCGTATTTCCGCCGATAAGCGAAGCCAGCCCGCCGCACCCGGAGGTTCTCCATCAAGCCCAAGTATTTCACTTGATGCCGGATCAAAACTTCATCAAAGCGGCCTAGAAAACAATCAGAACGGAGAGCAGATGATGGGGGAGGGGGGGGGCGGCTAGCTCACGCCTCGGGGGGCCCAGAGAAAAGGGTGTCCTGGGCAGTGGCCCGCCTCTGGGGCCTGCAAGCCCAGCCAGCTCCCCACAGAAGGGAGGGCAGAGGAAGTGGCCGCCAAGCCGGGAGGAGAAAGGATAGAGGCAGAGGGGCTGGTCCTGATGGGAGTCTGGAAACGGAAAAAAGATCAGAAAGGACCAGGCAAGATTCTGGTTAAGGGAGGCCATCAAGAGTGTGTGTGTGTGGGGGGGCATCCTTTGCTGCCAGCACCCCAAGTGAGTCTAGGGTCAGGATTCCTGGGGCACCGGACGGACGAGACAAGATGAGGTCACTGCAGAAACCCACCCACGCCCGGGCGGATCTGGCCACGTGCTGCCCAGCCAGACGCCGTGTTCAGACCCACCTGCCTGCTTGGCATCGTTGGGCTTAATGCAGCGAATGTAGGCGGGCTCTTTGGACATGAGGATCTCCATCAGCTTGGAGAGGCTGTTCTTGAACTGGGTCACCGCCTGCAAGGGAAGGCGAGGCGTTAGGGAGAGAGGGAGGGAGGCCGGCCACTGGCCCCCCACCCAGGCAAGGAGGACGGCTGGCCGCTCCTGGCTCCACGCTGTCCCTCCAGGGGCTTTACCGTCTCTGGCCTCTTCTTGTCGGTCAGCTCCGACCTGTTGAAGCACTGGGTGAGAATTGGGTTTTCCGAGTTGCACATGGCCTGGGGGAGCAGAGGCAGAAGAAACCGGGTAAGGGCTCCTGCTAGATCAGCCGTGCGCGCACGCTCCGCTCCTTCCTGGAGGACCCGAGAGGCCCTTCTGCCCGGCCAGAGACTGAGCAGGGGAAAGGCAAGAGAGCCAGACCCACCTCTTTGAGGTTCCGGAAGAGCAGGTCGTTGTTCTTGTCCAGGAAACCTGGCGAGGGCAAGAAGGGAAGGAGATGGGAGGCGCCAAGAACGAAGGGCTGAGGTGTGGAGGACCCAAAGCCCCTCCCGGGACACACACACACACACGCACGCACACACACCCCTCGGCCGCCTCCAGCTGCGGGGCAGGAGGGCGAGCGGGAACCTTTACCTGTGACACTATAGGTGACCTCCCCGGCGTAGTGCAGAAGGCGGAATTCCTCCCGGCCCAGAGACTTCCGGGTCTTGGCATCGGCCAGCTTGTGCCTGTCGAGAAACTGCATCCTAAGAGGAGCCGGAGTTCAGCCGGTGGAAAAACACGCCCCCCCCCACCAAGATGATGAAGAAGAGAGGCCCAGCCGGGGGATGGGGGGGAGAGGAAACAGCCATCGGAGCCACCCTGGCAGATCCCAGGGTCAGGGAGAAACCCTTGGGCTTTCTGAGGCCTGTAACCTCAAAGACGCCCCCCCCCTCCCGCCCACGGTTGGGGACAGCTTGCTTCGGTTTTTGCTTCTGCCTCAGAAAACCCTAAAACGGGGTTGTTTAAACCCGCCACGCGATGCTGGATTGTGATCAATGCAACCCTTCAAAGCAGCAAGAGGGGAGAGGGGGCCATTAGGCCCCCAAACAGACGCTGACCCTGACAGGACATCTATTGAAACAGAACTGAAAACACGCTTTCCATCAGCAGTAACGATCAGGACAGCGCTCCCCCCCCCCCCGCCAGCCCTGGGCACGACGGCAGCTCTGTGCCAACTCACGTGATGAAGTGAGGGTGGTTCTTGACGGTCTCCTCCAACTTCTCCAAAAAGGTCATATCGGTGGCATCACCAGGCCGGAGGCACTCTTCATCCTGCGGGGGGGGGGGAGGGAGTCAGAGGGATCGGGGGGGGCATTAAGCAGTCCCCAGGGCAGGGACAGCTTGGAAAAGTGAGGGCTGTGTGGCCTCTAGACCTTCCCCCCCCCTTTGGGCTCCACTTTAGGCTGAGTCCCCCCCCCAATGGACCCTCTGTGGTTGCTCCACAAGGACCCCAGAGAACAGGGTGGGTGGGTGGGGGGGCTGGCATGGAGCTTTGACCCACACGAGATCCTTGAGGCAGGAGGGCACAGGCCGTTAGGGAAAGCCGTTCATTGCAACCAGGCCCTCACCCTTCCCTGCCTCCGAGAGGCTCTGGGGAGGTCCTACTGACCACAGGAGGAGGAGGAGGAGGAGGAGGAGGAATAGGGCAGCCCCCGGCCTCTTTGGGCCCCCAGGGAAGCTGGGCAGCCACTCCGGCCTCTCCCCGGGAGAAGCACCGTCTCCCTCGGGACCATCCCGGGCCCAGACACCCCTACGTGGGCCGGAACAGCTCCTCCAGCAGGCCAAGGGGATCCACTCCTGCCTGCCTCCTGCTTCTTGCAACATTCCCAAAGACTTACCAAAATGGAAATGATGCCTTTAAATTTCTCCTCCACCAGGTCACAGATGATTTTGTTATTAAAATACTGGACGGGTTCCCACTATTTGACAAAGCCAGAAGAGAACAGAATTCAGGTCGAAGCTCAAGGAGGGAGACGATCCGCCAGCTTCGAGAGCAGGGATGGGGGTGGGGTGGAGAAAAGGCCTCATCCGGAATCACAGCGCCAGTGACTCAGCAGGCCAGGGCAGAAACACACACACACACCCCAAACAGGGCAGGTGCCGGCCGTGAGCACCAACCGCCTGGTGCATCCACCCTGACAGAGCGCCGCCCGTCCGGTCCAGCCGCCAGAGGGAAGGTGGCCACAGGCGGGCCTGGTTCCCAGCCATCCTCTGAGCTCTTTCCCAGCGCGGGCGGGAGGAAAGGGGGCTGCAAGACATGCTCCCTCCCCCTCCTTTCACTCTTTTTTGGGGGGGGCACCAGAAAATGGGATTGTCTTACTGCAATGCCTTCCGCCTCATACTCCTCTTGCTCCGACTTCAGGGTGAGTTCAATGAAGAGCTGCTGCAGTTTCTCATTGCAGTAATTGATGCAGAACTGCTCAAAGCTACAGAGAATCCATATTTTGGCGGGGGGGGGAGGGAAGCAGAATTACGGTCAGGGTCTCAAGAAGGCAACCAAGATGAGAGAACAGGACCAGAGGGACGGGGTGGGGTGGGGGAAACGGGTTCTTGGCCCAAGACTAGCCCATTCCGGGGGCCCCACCCACCTTCCTGGCACTGGAACCACAGAAGGTGACGGAGGGGCTCGAAGGACGGCAGAGGTCTGGCTGAGGGGCATCCCCTGGGGGTCACGAGCGTGGGGCGGGGGCGAGGGTGGGCGAAACTCACCTATTGTGCTGGAACACCTCAAAGCCATAGATGTCCAGCAGGCCCAGCACCGAGCAGCTTTTCCTCCAGCCCATGACCTCCGTCTCCTGCCAGGGAGGAGGAAGAGGGCCTGAAGAAACCCACCCACCCACCGGCGCTGGCGGCACCAGCCACCCTCTCCCATCTCGGTGGCAGCCACGGCAGTGCCGGGAGCTACCGGGCAGCGGAATCGGGTGACGCAGAAATGCAGAGGGCCACGATCCACTGGGGGCTGCAGCGGGGGGAGGAGAGTATTTCCTCAACAGCGGCTAACTGGCCTGAGGGCAGAGGCCAGCTCCCCCCCCCCCAAACAAAAACCCTGGCAGGAACAGCAGAAGCCACGCACTCCCATGAGGAGGGAGGGAGGGAGGGAGGGCTTACCTTGTACTCGAGGGATCGGTTGATCTTACTGACGAGCCAGGAGAAGGTGCGCCCATACACGGCCTTGGCGAGGGCATCCCGGGCATAGGCCGCCTGCTCCAGGTTGAGCGGGCTGACCAGCTGCAGCAGGGGAGCAGAAGCCGCCAGTCACCCTTCCGGCCACCCCATGTGGCAGCCGGGCCAGACGGGGGGGGTGCCTTCCCTCTGCACCACGAGGGCGCCCAGGCCAGCGACCCGCCTACTCAAAGCCAAGGCCCTCTGCGGACTGGAGGAAGGTTCTGTCTCCTGCCAGAAAACAAGGTCCCGGGAAGGGGGGGTAGGCAAGGGGGGGCTCTCACCTCTTCCCCTTTGGCAATGATCTTCTTGTGGGTCAGAGCTTCCCGCAGCAGAGCGGCTTCGACTCCCAGGAGCTGCGAGGCGGATTTAAAAAAGAGGGGAAAAATATAGCTGCCAACCAAGGCTTCTCGGACTGCAACTCCCAGAAATCCCGGCCAGCACAAGGCTGGAATGCGCCCAGCTGGAGATGATGGGACAGGTCGTGCAGCCACCCGCCCGCCTGCCCCCTGGCCCTCTGCCAGCCTGACCCCTCACCCGCGCCAGGTACTTGATCTGGTTCTCTGTGGTGACCTGAGCGCTGCCCTCCTCATCAGCCGCAAACTGCACGTTCCCCAAGTGCAGGACGCTGCTCACGATGCTCAGCAGGTCCTGGCCCCACCACATATGAAAGAGAGAGTGAGAGAGAGAGAGAGAAAAAGGGGTGAGCAATGGCAGGGACTCCGTCACCCTCTCCCTGCCACCAGGGAAACGGCAGCCGCCAGCGGCGCCCTTACCTCCACTTCGCTATCCGTGAAGTTAATGACCGAGAGGGCTCTGCGCACCACCTTCCAGTCACTCTTGTCGTTGATGGAGCTGACCTTGGCACACTGGCCCTGGGGTGGGGGGGGGGGGGAAGAAGAAGAGAGAAACCTCAGCCGGACTGGACCATGGCAGCCGAGTCCAGCCCCAGAGCCGCTCCTCAGCCAGAACGTCCCCTCCGTCCCTCCCCTGCCGCCAGCAGAAGGACCACAGAGACCCTCTGCTGCCTGGCGGAAGGGGGAGAGGACTCTGCGCCCCATCCGGGCAGCGGCCCCCTTGCTCATCCCATCCAAGAGGCCCTGGCAGGGCAGTCCGTCCCCCCCACACACCCCGCCCCAAGGGCACCAGTTCCTCCTCCACCCCCCCCACGGCCGGTTGCCCACCTTCACCAGGAACTGGTACTGGTGGGGGCTCCTCTCCAGCCCCAGCCGCCGCAGCAGCTCCTCCTCGCCCCCCTCCAGCAGCTGGTAGAAGATGTGGAAGTTCCTCTCGCCGTGGTTCTGGTGGATGACCCGGGACTTCTCCAGCAGGTAGTTCAGGATGTGGCCCCCAATCGGGGCGCCCTGAGGGCCAGAACAAGGGTTGCCAGCCGGGCCAGGTGGGGCAGAGGAGAGAGAGGAGTTCCAGCAACATGACCGGGGGGGTTGGGGTGGGGAGAGAGAGAGAAAGCAAGAGAGCAGGGTGACATGGGTGGGGGGGACACACAGAGAATTTCCTGGGCAGGCAGGCATGCAGGGTCCTGACTCTTCTGGCTTGGGAGCAAATCCCAGGTTTTGTGCCTGGGGAGGGCAGGGGTGCTGTGGGGGGACACACACACCACTGAAGCCCCCACCCAACCGTCAAGCCTGCGACATGCGCGCCTCTGAATGGCCACCGAGTGCCCACCAGGGGTCAGGCCTGCATTTCCAAACTCCTTCCAGGAGAGCAGGGGGGGTGGGGAGGGGGGGAAAGAGGCGCACCAGGGATGGGGAGGATGATGATCCAAGGGGATGGGGAGAGAGGGAATGCTGGCCAGCAGAGGGGCAGCCTCCTCTCCACTCAGGGCCAGAGCTGAGTGTGTGTGTGTGAGTGTGTGTGAGTGTGTGTGTGTGGGGGGGTTCTTTCAGCCAGACCCCAGAGCACCTCTTGTCTTTCTCCCCCACCCACCCCCCCCACCCAGCACACAGACCTTGTAGTCAAACTGGACGTCCATGTACTTCCCAAAACGGCTGGAGTTGTCGTTCCGCAGAGTCTTGGCGTTCCCAAAGGCCTGGCCGGAGAGGAGAGGAGAGGAGGAAGGCCTGTCGGTGAGCCGTCTCCCTTCCTGGCCGCCTTCTCTACCCCCCCACCTCCTCCCCCCACCAGGCGACGGGCAGAGGGCTGCCTGGTGGGCAACGCAGAGGGACAGCTGGCTATGGGGAGGGGTAGTTTATTGCCCCACACGATGAAGACCCCCCACCCCCACCCCTCCGACTGCAAAGCACCCACCTCGAGGACAGGGTTGGACTGCAGGAGGCGGTCCTTCACGGTCTCCACCTGCTCGCTGGCCGGGCAGGTGACCGCGTAGTACTGGAGGACCTTCTTGGTGGCCTCCGTCTTGCCCGCCCCGCTCTCCCCAGAGATGAGGATGCACTGGTCGCGCCTCTCCGTGCGCAGCGAGCGGTAGGCGTTGTCCGCAATGGCGTACCTGGCAGGAGGGGCAAAGGGTGAAAGGCGGCGTGCCGGCCACCCCCTCCTCAGCCCGCTGTCAAGCACAAGCTCAGCCCTGGGGGGGGGGGGATGTGTCTCATCTGACAAACCCCCCCCTCGCAAAGGCCTGGGACTGCATGTGGAAGAGGAGGACTCCGGAAGCCCCGGTCCAAACGAACGAAGGCAGCTCTCTGGCGGACTCTGGACTAACCCTCTTCCGCCTGGCCCACCTCACAGGGTCCTTGGGGGGAGCCACGCACACACTCCCATGGGGCTCACGTGAGTGAGTGAGAGAGTGAGAGGGATGGGGGGGGAGAGAGGAGGCAACACCCACCCTCAGCCCCCCCCCCACAAGACGTCTCTCTTTTAAATGCAGAAGGTCCACCCAGCGACACAAACAAACGGGCGGCGAGAGGCTTCGGGTCTCTCAGCCACCCAGGAAGCGCTGGGCGAAAAGGCGGAGAAAAAAGGGAGGGAGGGAGGGAGCCCCAGGGCCCCAGAGTCCTGGGGGTGGGATGGCATGCAACCCCCCCCCCCCCGTGCACACAGCCCCCCCCCCCGGTCCAAACAGGCCACTCACAGGTGAGGAGGGACTTCGTAGAAGCTGACGCCCCGATAGCGGTCCATGTGCTGCTTGCTGTAGATTTCCAGCTCTTTGTAGGGGTTGACAGAGACCAGGACGGAGCCGATGTAGGTCTGAGGGAGGGGGGAGAGGGAGGGGGGCCCAGGAGGCCGAGGGGCCTTTTCAAACAGGGCGGCGAGGCAGAGCAGGACCCCCGGGGACCCTTCCCTGGAGCCCCTCTTGACAGGCCCCGTCTTCGTGTCCCTGGGCGGGCCGGCCACAGGCCTGGTGGGATCTGTCGGCCATCAGCCTCCGGAGGGCAGCCCTCGATCATCCGCCTGCTCCGCCCCCCCCCTCCGTACTCACATAGATCAGGTTCTCCTTGAAGCGCTTGCGCAGGTTCTCGATGAAGGCGGCCTCGCTGGTGAAGTTCTCCAGCAGGACAAAGTCTTGGACCCCCACCCGGTCCCGGGCCGTCAGGGCGCTCTCCATGGTGTGCCGGGCTCCCTCACCGCCAACTGCCTACAAGGGGGGGGGGACACACAGAGGGTTTGCGTCTACAGGGGTTGGGAGGAGGAAGGGGGCGAGGGGGCACCCCAGGGCAGCTATAGGGCCAGCAAAGTCTCTGGCACCCCCTCCCCCCAACTAAGCCAGAGTCATCACAGCCAGAGAAAAGAGGAGGAGGAGGAGGAGGAGGGGGCTCTTCCTCAGGAGCACCTCAGCCCTGCGCCAGGGCCCGAGAGGGGGGCAGCGAGAACAGGAGCAAGAGGGGCTCCTCCTGCCCCCTCGGAAAGAGGCAGCGAGGAGGGTCCGGAAAAGGGCCACCCCCTCGGCTGCAGCCGGACCCTGCCTCTCCCCTCCGGTGCAGCAGCAGGCACTCCTCAGGGCTTGACTATCACTGATCTAAGCGCGCAGGATCCCTCCCCTTCATCCTCCCACTCTGCACTTCAAGGCAAGAGGAGTCCAGAATGGAACGGGGTGGGTGGGTGGGATGGTCCTGTCCGTCCTTCCATCCATCCATCCATCCATCCATCCATCCATCCATCCATCCATCCATCCGTCCATCCGTCCGTCCTTCCCTCCCTCCATCCCTCCATCCAGGCAGAGTTCAAGGGGCTGCCGTGGGGTGCTCACCTCATGCTGGGGCAGGTGGAACCCCGAGGGAATCAGAGACCTTTTCTGCTGAATCTGGGCCCACAAGCCCTCCACCCGGACGCCTTGCATCGTTGAGGGTGCGGGCATGCAAAGGCCGCCCACCCCTCTCCCCCGGCAGGCACCAGGAAGGAGCGCAGCCGCCCTGGGAGGGTGGAGGAGGCTCCCGATGGCGAGGAGAACGTCTCCTCCCCTGGCAAGCCCCAGGAGGAGGAGAACACGCAGGGGAGGCTTCGGCAACACCTGCGCTCCCCAGCCGAGCGGACCTCACCTCTGCCAGCCACCTGCCTTCCTTGGACTGGGGGTGGGGTGGGGGGCTTCCCTGCGGCTTCCTCCCTCTGCTGAGAGGGCCAAAGTGGGGGAGGAGAATCTGACTCCAGCCGGTCAAAGGCAGGGAGTCCGTCTTGCCATGTGGGCCCTGCCCAAGTCCGCCTTTCAGGGCGGGGGGGGGCGGGGGGGCCAGCTAGGATGCTGCTCTTTCCCCAGTGGGTGATGCTGGAGGATCCCCTTCGTGGGTTCAACGGCTACTCCACAGATGGGCCCCATGAGGACATCGGGGGCTGCAGAGGGGCAAGAGCCCCCCCCCGCCCACTTCCAACCCTCCTGGGGTGTCTGAGGGCACACAATGGGGCACAAATGCTGCAGGCACGCCCCCCCCAAGCGACAAGCAAGAGTGCCTCCTTGGGGGAAAAGCAGCCGGGCCCCCCTCAGCTTCCCTTTGGCAAAAGGGACGAACGCGCTTCCCTGCAAGGGGCAGGAAGTGATTTGGGCCGGCCGGCAGGCAACGGTCCTGATCCCAGCACTTTGCTGGTTTCCACCGGAGACAAGCAGCTGCTAAAGAGCTCCCCCCACACACACACACACGCAGGGCGGGGGCTGCTCTGGTCAGCACTGGAGGAAGAAGGAAGAAGGGCCACAGCCGAAGGCCTGGTCTGGGCCGGGGGGGGGGGAGAGGAGAAGGCTTGTTAATGCCCTGCAGAAAATCGACCCCTCCCCAGAGGGGCCTCGGGAGCATCCATGGAGCTGTCCCGTTTCCGAGTCCTACTAGGCCCCAATGGCCGGGATGGGGGCCCTACTTTGAGTTGCTTCTGGCCAGCCAGATGGGGCACCAAGGAGTCGTCCCCCCCCCTTGCTCAGTGGCGCCTCCACCACGGCCATGCCTGTCCCCCCCCCCGCCCCACCAGCAGCCAGCCGGTCCCTCCCTCGCGCCAAGCTGTCATTTTCCTTTTAAGGAGAAAAAATGTTTTCGCAGGAAAAGTCTAGTGTCTAGAGGCTGTGGTCGCTGGAACCCATCCTCCCCACTGGAAGCGCATCCTCTCCTCTCCTCTCCTCTCCTGGCTGGGGAGGGAAGGGCCCACTTTCCATGAGATGGGACAGAAAGCTGGAGTCATTACACCTCCCCCCCCAGCGAGAGAGAGCCCTGCCCCTCCTGCGCCCCCCCCGGCAAGCCTTTTTTTATAAAGGCAACTGTCCCAGCCAGGACGGGACCAAGAAGAACATCCCGTTTGTAAAAACAATCAAAAGGGGTGGGGGTGCGGGATGGGGGGGGAGAGGTCTGGTCCCTGGAAGGCTCAAGCCTGCCCTGGGAGGTAGCCCAGGGGCAAAGCGCTCGCTCGCTCGCTCGGGGTGGGGGGCTGCCACCACCACCGCCCCCCCTCCTGTTATTCAGTGGAAGGAAGAGGATTTCCTCTCTGGATGACTGACTTCCCCACGGCCGGCCAGCCCCCCCCCCCATCATCCCAAGGAAAAAGCCTGTAAGAATAGGAAATGACTCTATAAGGGCAGGTCTGCCCGGTGATTGCGGGGGGGGGGCAAGCGGGGGCCGTAGAGTCAAAGCAAGCTCCAGGCAGGCACCCTCAACGCCTTGGTGCCAGGGGCCCTGTGTGTGTGTGTGTGTGTGTGTGTGTGTGTGTGTGTGTGTGTGCGCGCGCATGCGTGTGTGTGTGTGTGTGTGTGTGTGTGTGTGTGTGTGTGAAGGGAAATGCCGGGGGGGGCCAAGGGGCTCCCACTTTCCACTACGTGGCCACCAGCCAAAGGCCAGCCAGGCTAAGCCAGGAAACTTCCTGAGCCCCACCAGCCTTTGCACCCAAAACCAGGAGGCAGGTGGAGTCCCCAAGCTGGATCCAGTGGGGATTCTGCAGCAAATTGAACCGATATTTCAAGGGGGGGGGGTGTCTTTCCAAAGGAGGCGGCACCCTGCACCCCCTTGGGAGCTCATCTGCAGCCCCGGGGGGCCGCCTCCTGGGCAGGTTGGCACAAGATCCCGGGCGCTCCCCGCCCCGCCATCAGCCTGTTGATCGGGAGAGCCGAGTCCCAGGAGGAGCTGGACGCCCTGCTTGTTTGTTCGGCTTCAGAGGCAGGCCTTCTCCCGGCAAAGAGCAGGGCCGCCCACTCCCCCTGGCACCTGGGGGGGGCGGGGGGTTTCGGGGGCCCACAGCCCTTGCCCCCAGGCACCCCAGACTAGAGGGACAGACAAGGCAGGTGCGGACTCGGGTGGGTGGGTGGACACAGGCACTCGGCTACCACTTCAGTGACTGCGACACCCACCCCCCCCACACACACACACACCTCGGGGCCCTCCGTGGCCCTCCTCCGTGGTCCTCTCCCTCCCCGGCTACTCTTGGTGGGACAGACGCTTCCCTGCAAAAGCTCCTTTGGGACTGGGGGGGGGCGGCTTCGAGGTTTGAAGAGGGACCTCCCAGGGATGATGAGTGAGCCACCTGCCCCCCCCACCCTGCCCCAGTGTCTGCTCCGGGGGGGGGGCAGCGCAAGCCCCTCACAAGACCTTGCCTCTCCTGGCCTGAGCTGCAAAGGGAACCAGCTGGCCCAGCGCTCTGCTCCCAGCGTCAGTCAGTCCGTCCCGTCCCCCCCCCCCCCGACAAAGCCAAGCCCCTGGCATGAGTGGAATGCAGAGGACGAGGGAGGGAGGGAGGGAGGGGGGGGGAGCGGCGCAAGGCCGGCCGGCCTGCCAGCCGACCACGGGGAGCCCCGGAGGGAAAAGCAGGAGAGGAGGAGGAGAGCCGAGGGGGCAAAGCAGGAACAGGATCTTGCCACCTCCATGTGACCCCGGAGGGGCTGGGCTCACCCTGGGGGGGTGGGTGGAGGGGGGCTCCATCCCATCTCTGCCCACCCCAGATCCCCACGGGGTAGCACCTCCTGAGAATGCTGGGATTTGTAGTCACCGGCCATTTGGGCTACTTAGAAGAGAGCTGCTTGGTGGGAGGGAGGGAGGGAGGTTTTTCAGGACTGAAATGTTTCCATCTTTGCTCCCATCTCTTCTTCCTCGGGCTCTTCCTCCGGAATGCGAGTCCATCAGGGCGCAGGCAGACGCACACCCTCCGCCCACCTGGGAAAGCCTCCCTCCTCCTCCTCTTCCTCCTTCCCTGACAGATCCAAACCGGGGCTCCCCCCTCTGCGGTCCCACGTCCACAAGCACCGGGCGGCCCGGCCGACCCAAAGGGAATGGCTGTGTATGGATGGGGGTGGGGGTGTCAGCCCAGAGATTCGGGGCCCTCCTCCCTCCCTCCCTCCCTCCCCCCCCACAACCAATACCCGGAGGGACCCACAGCTGGAGGCCTCCCACTCCTGGTGGCACCTGAAGGACAGACAAACACCTTCTACGGCTCCAGTTCTCCCTCCCTCCAGGTTGCAAAAGAGAGGGAGGCAGTGGAAGGAGGTGGGGATCCAGAGGATGCTCCCCCCCACCTCGACATCAGGCAGCCTCTTTCATTTCCTCACAGGAAAGATTACGCAGGAGTAAAGGGTCACCTCGCCCAACAAACAGCCACCTGCAACCTCTTCCTGCAGGACAGGTGGAGCAAGAAATGGAAACAGGTACGAACCCCACGTGCATGCACGCACGCACAGGCGGAAACGACACAGACACACACACACACACACACACACACCACGCATGGAAAAGTCAGCAAGGGTGCCAGCTTCCTGGCCTGCACGGGCAGGCGGTCTGGGATGAAGAGAGGCGGCCATTTGCGGCCAACGGGGCCCGGAGCGCACCACGGCGCACAGGAGGCGAGGCTGATTCTAGGAGGAGCAGCAGGCGGAAGGGCGCGCGCACCACCTGGCCTCCGCAGGAGTCACAAACCCTCCGCCCGGTCCTGCGCCTCCCTGCGAGGCAGGCCTCAGGTGGGCAGGGAGGCCTTCTTTCCCTCGGCAAAGGCAGGGAGGGGAAGCGGGAGCGAAGGCCGGGACGCCCACGTGCTCCACGGAAAGGCACCTTCTTCGCCTCCACCAGCCTCGCTCCCCCCCCCCCGGTGACCCCACTGAGCTGCCCATTTTCACCACTGGAGCCTCCCAATTAGCCAGTTGCACCTAAGCGAGAGACTTAAGACCGGGGGGGGGGAGGAGGCAACAGGGGCCCCAAAGGGGGTGAAGCCTGCATCTGGGGCACAAGCCTGGTGGGGGGGCCCTCCTGGGCAGCCCCTCCCAGGGGAAGGCCGGCCGGCCACCCTGGGCACGGGCACACACCCCCACCAGGACCGATGCTGTGGGCCAGCGGACCCGCTTGCGCCGCGTGGCCTCCCCCCAAAGAGACGGAGCCAGCGCCATGGAAGAGACCAACCGCCCATCATCACCGCCTGCGCAGGGCCTTTCTTTCAGTGTCCAGCAGTGCAGGATTTGTGCAGGAAATGAAGGCCACCCCTTGTGGCTGTGCAAAAGGCAGATCCTGGTCTCCCAGAGGAGAAATGACAGAGAAAGGGACGGTCAAAAGCTGCCCCACGGTGCCGGGGGGGGGGGGGGAGGGGTGTCACCCGAGGCTCTTCTCGGACTGCCCTCTGCCCAAGAAGCAAAAGAAGAGGAGAAACACACACACACACACACACAGACACACACACACACACCCCCGACTCAACCTGGGGCCACTTCTGGTTCCCCTTTGCAAGGAGATGAGCAACAGAGAGGGCCCCCCCCAAGCCTTCCTTCCCAGGTCTTGGCCTGCAAGCGAAAGCCCCTGATGGTGAAAGACCGGGGTGGTGGGGGGAGAGGGGGGAGCCCCACCCAAGGACGGGCACGGAGAGGGGGGGCCCAGCCCCCCACCCACCAGCGGCCTCTGACCCAGGGGAGCCCCCGAAGGGCCAGCCGCCCAAAACAGCCCTCCCTGCTGGCTGGATGCCCTCCCTCCCTCCCTCCCTCCCTTTTCTGCCAGCAATGTGGGGGGGGGGGCGGCGGGAGAGAAACGGGGCTGCCTGGTTTGGGGAGGGGGGGCGGTCACCCCCCCCACCTGGGGAGCCCCAAGGAAGGGCTGCAGGTCCTGGCAGAGGACAGAGAGCCCCCCCTCGCGGTGCCGCACCCAGTGGCACCAACCTCCCAAACGACCCCCCCTTTCCTGCCTCGGGCAGAGGGTCTCAGGGGACGACCCCCCCCCGCCCCGCCCAGGAAGTGAGCCCGACTGACACCCCTCCCGGGGGGGGGAGCAGGAGCGGGAGGGGGGCCCGGGGGGGGGGCTCTTCCGCCTTTGCTCGCAATCCCGCCCCTCCCGGCGGGGCCAAGAAGGGGGCGCTCCCCCCCCGGAAGGCGACCCCCGGCCTGGCGAATGGGGCGGGGCCGGGGCGGAGGGGGGGGAGTCAAGAAAATGAAAGTAACTTCCCTCCCCCCCGCCCTTCCCCAGGACTCTGCCCCCCCCCTGCGAAGGATCAGCCCAAGGCGCACGTGGCACCGGATCCGACCTGGCCCCCCCCACTCACCCCCACCCCGGAAGGGCAGCCGCCTCCCCTGGCAGAGGGGGGTGGGTGGAAGGGGGCTGCTGGACTACAAGGTCCATCGCCCGGCCACAGAGCCCATCTCGGGGGCTGATGGGAGCTGTAGTCCGCCGCCCCCCCTCCCACGACCTTCCCCGCCCCCCTCGGCAGGCGACGCGTCCCGACGCCTGTCTCCTCGCGAGCAAAGGGCCGGGGAAAGGGCAACCCCCCCCCCCGTCTCGGGGAAGGGCCGGGCCCAGCTGCCCCCCCTCCCCGTCCACCCCCGCGGGGCTGATGCTGCCGCCTTTCCTCCCCCCCCTCGCCCGGCCGTCCCTGCGCGTGGAAAGCGAGCCGGCGCCTCGGGGAGGGGGAGTAGCGGGGGGGGGGGAGGCACCGCGGCGCTCTGCCCATGCTCAGAGGGGCGCTCGCCTTCCTCTTCCTCCTCCCCCCCAACGCCCCCCGCTCCCCTCCCCCGTCCAAGACACCCCCCACCCACCCCCCCGGCCCTTACCTCCTCCTCCCCCTCCTCCTCCTCGTCCGGCTGGCCAGGTAGAGGCGCCCCCCCCCTCCTTCCCCAGGTCTCGCGGCGGCGGCGGCGGCGGCGGCTCCCAGTCCCGTCACGGGCCGGGCGAGGCCAGGCAGGGCAGGAGGGGCGGAGAGCGCATGCGCGGCGGCGGCGGCGGCCACGGGCCGTCCCGTCTGCTGCCCTCTTGGGGGCGCCTCCCGGGAAGGGCGGGGCTAGAGGGGGCCACGCCCCCTTCCCCAACCCCGGCCAGTTTGGGCGGGAAAGGCGGGCCCTCAGGAGGGGGAGGGGGAGCTGCATTCTCTGCCTGAGGGAATTTGGGGGAGGGGAGAACAGGACCCCCACCCCCCCGCGCGCGCACACACACACACACACACACACACACACACACACACACACACACACACACACACACACACACCCCTTGGCCCTCAGTGGTCGGCCACTGCTTGTGGCTGGGTCGGGGGGGGAGGGGAAAGGGGGCTCTCCTGCTCGTCGGGGGGTGCCTTGCCAGGGCGCCCTTCCCTTCCCTCTTTTCCTTCCTTCCTTCCTTCCTGGCCTGCCTCTTTCTTTAAGCAACTGGTCCCCTTCAGTGCCTGACTTGGGGAGGGAACTGGTGGGGGGGGAGAAGGAGAGCCCCCCCTCCCTCTTGCGCGCCTTCCCCAGAGAGCTGTCTGGCAGGAGGGTGGCTACTCACGAGGAGGCGCCCTCCGAGGTCAAGGGGTGCCCCCCCGGAGGGGGGGGAGAGGAGAGAGAGAGAGAGAGAGAGAGGCTCCTCTGAGCAGCAGAGACGGGGCTCTGAGAGCAGCCCAGCCCTCGGGTACTCTTTTTTTTCCCCCTAATTGTTTTTATTTTGAGAAGGGCCCCTCCCCCTGGCAGAGCCTGGACAGGTTGTCCTTGGACGTGCACAGCTTGTAGCGGGTCCTGGTCCTGGACACGTCCCTCCACCACCACCACCACCACACACACACACACATGCACACCCCCAGGCTGGACGGCCGGCCTCTCCTGGGGAGGGTGACGGGCCTTCCTTCCACCCACGGAGGTTTTCACACCCTTGGCACACTTTCGCCGCCACCGCCGCCCTGCTCTCTCTCTCTCTTTTTCCGGGCCGGCCCTATTGTTCTCCGGCAGGCCTATCTCTAGGGCCCAACTTGCCGAGAGGAGGCCAAGGCTAAGCAGGCGGGAACTTTCACTTGTTCCATGGAAGAACTTGGCTCCGCTGGGGAGAAGCCGAGCCAAGCGAAGCCAAACCCCACAGAAATGCAGGTGCTGGCAGGGGGACCACCGGGCAGCCAGCAAAACTCCGTAGGATGTCAAGAGCCTACTGTGGCGCACTTTGGTTCGTGGGGAAATTAAAAGAGTTTGTGAGGGGCAGCAGCTCCTCCAGGTCTAGCAGCAGCAATAGCAACAGAGAGAGAGAGAGAGAGACACACACACACACACACACCCCAGACCTCCCTGCCTCCAGCGCCCGCTGAGAAATGAGAAATGTATTCGTGATGGCAATGATGTATACGTGAAACCAAGCCTTGTGGCACCTTTAAAACTAGGAAGCTTTGCTCTAGGGTGAACTTTCCTATCTTGCAGTCCTCCTTTCCAGAGGGATGGAAAAACAACATTCAACCCGTAGGTAAACTATGGTGGCTGAACTTAGGTGGAGCGATCTGGGTGTCAGAGGCCATTCTCTTTGCCACTACTCTGCTGTTCTTTTCTTCCAAGAAGCTAAATATTAAAAGGTGAGGGAAAAGTGGCATCTCTCCTTTCGGACACCTTTCTTGTGGCCGTGGCTGGTGCCTCTGAGCCCTGAAGGAGTGTGGAGGCTTTATCCTGCCTAAAGAAGGCGAACAGATTGCTTCCGCTGCTCCCCACTTCATGGCCCATTTAGCACCTTCTGGAAAAGGGTTCTGGCCTTGATGGTCTTCTGCTTCTGGTCCTTCAGTCTTCAGTTTGCCTTCTGGACGGGGGTATTTTAGCACTACAGATAGGGTCCAATGTTTCAGGTGAGCTGTTTGAAGAGCATTTCCTAGTCCTCAGGTCGTAATCTGTTCTCACAATGGCAGGTTCCTCCAGACGCACATTCGACTCCTCAAGAAACCCCCGAGGACATCCAGAACAGCGGAAACCACCCGTCCCTTCAGCTGGCAGGGAACGGTCTGCATTCCTGAAGGACAGCCGCACCGTCCTTCTCTCCCTTCAGGTGCAGAAAGGCTGAGCTGATGAGAGACTTACAAGCTACCTGAGACATCTCTCGTCACCTGCCAAGGTGCTGGCACAGGTAACAGCTTCTCTTAGGTGCCCTCTTCACCTGTTGCTGGGTCAGACCAGGAAAGCAGCTTCTCAGCTCCTGAGATGACCTTTACCCTGGCAAGGATTGCCCTCTGCCTTAAAAGGCTGTCATCATGTTTCATATTGCATGTCAAGTATCTAGCTTTCCACATATCATAAATTGTCCTCATGGGATAGAAAGTCATTTGTGCTCCATAAGAAGGAGTGGTTCTTTTTTCTTCCCTTTTTGGCTTTTGACTATTTTCAGCTTTTTAAGTGCTCATATATGACAAACAGTTTGTGTCATGTCTTTATGCCTCTATAAAATTAAGATAAAGCCTGGCTTTCTAGCAAAAGGCAGTTGGCTCCACCTAATTACCTCCCCACCCTCCTGTGTTTCCTTTTTTTAATGGGGGAATCAAGTTAATCCATCACAGCAGCTGCTGCCTCAGGAACCCTGGCTCTCCCTAGAAGCAAGACGGGGTGTTCTCAGAAAGGAACTTCCTGTTGCTCGGCTGCCTGACCAGGAAGGGAGGAAGGGGGGGGGGGAAGACCATGGAAGTTCTGAGCAGTCCTGAGGAGCCATTGGTCCGGAAGTGACCTATGAGTCACATCTGGATCAGACCATGGCAGGGGAGAGACAGAAAGGGATTTGCATGAAAGAGGATGGGCAGGCGGTGAACGGGTGTCCTAAGAGAGGCCCTGGCAAAATTTTGGGAGGGGGTGGGGCCAGAAGGGAGATTCCCAAAGGGCTGCGAGGCTTCCAAAGAGAGCTTCGCTTAAAAGTTTCAGAGCCTCTGCATTTGGGCAGCTGCTGTCCCTCTGCTGCAGAAGGGGAAACTATCATTATCCAGGAGTTCAGGCTGGACTCCCCACCCCCGCCCCTGCTGGAGATCCCCTGCTCTTGCCTGGTCCTCTCCCCTCCAGATACTAAGCAGGCTCACCCACTTCTTAGCCTCCTCCCTTTGTTTAAAAACAGCCTGGAGCAATGAGGCTTGAGAGACCTAAATGCAGGAGGGCTTCCCCCTGGGGGTCCAGCCAATACAAGTAGTGGTCTCAATGGCCAGACAGGCGGGATATAACATAAATACTGTAAATAAATAAATACAAGTACAGAGTGAGCGCATACATTAGACAGACCCATACTGGCACCTTTGCCGCATGAGAAACCGAACAAGGATCCTTTGGCAATTAGAATGCACTGATATTTGAAATCCCATAAAAACCAGCAAGAACATCCTCTCTAAACTGGAATTCTGCCTCTAAAGCTGGACAGAGAAGACTAGAATCCAGAATGCTACCTAAATGCAAGATGACAGAAGGGCCATCCACATGCAGGGCTGGCATAAAAATAACAGGCGGGAAGGATTGGAAAAGCCCTCCCTTTTTTTTTTATTGTTAAGCATTCCCAAAGAAAAAAAGGAGTATCAGAGATAACGATTATAGTCAGTGGGTAAGCAAACCTACTCTGTTCCTTTTGTGGAAGTGCCCGTAGAGCGCTCCAGCCACGAAAGGCTTCCTCCTGTTAACACATCTTTGTTACTGATATTCTAATAATTCAGCCAAAATAGTAACAGGAAGCGTCTAGGACTGTTTACCTGGTGCCCATTTGACTCGCAAACATATTTGCTGCATTGCACACTTTTAACTTCCTGTGGCACAAATCCAGAGGCTGTGAAGGTGGAAGAGGGAGCAGACGATGGCCACCGTCTCGCAATCTCTTTTTGCAGCGATCACTTTTTTCCAAAGTGGGGAGCCCTCCCTGGGCAGCGCCCGCCATCCTCCTCTTCGCAACCCAACTGTGCCAGGCAAGGCTTCTTCCTTCCGCTGTTCTGTGTCTCTCCCAAGGTAGGACATTCTCTTACCATGACAGCAGTGCCTTTGCTAAAGAAGCCATACCTATAAAAGGGCCTCCGCCGTAAGAATGAGCCTTGCAAAGCAATCAGAGGGAGAAGACAAGAAAAGCAGTGTTATGTTAGAAAGAAGAGGCTTACGAGTTTGGTCCCTTGTTCTTGAACAGCCAGGCAGACCATTTCCCCGGTGGGGACCAACTGGATCCTCAGCTCCATTACCCCGGGGCTGACTCTCAGCATCCCGCCATCCCTGCGCAGCCGACCGGCACCACGCCACACCGGCATTCTCTAGAGCAACAGTGAGAGCAGCGACACACTCGGCACCCTTATGGGCTTCTGGACCGGAAGCCCCGCAGGCCTGTGTTTGTACAAGCCGTGGGTCAGAGCCCAGGCAGCAACAATGGAGTTCAAGCACCCGTTTCCACCTTGTGGCTCGTTGAGTCTCTCAGGACAGTTCCAAGAACGCTCTAATTTATAACTTAGCTCTTTGCTCAAATGTTTCTCCTCAAGGGCCCAAGGGAGCTGGCTGACCTGGAGACGCACTGACCGCCTGCTGGCACTGAGTTTCATACTTGGCTGCTCTGCTCTGAGAAGTGAGGCAGGAAGGACCGTTTTCATCTCAGAAGCTGCCAGCCATCTCTTTTGTCTATATTTCAACACTCTGGGCCTGAAGGGCCTCCTGGCCCCAAACAGGAGCTTGGAAGCCTTTCACTCTCCCTGATGAGCCTTTCCTACCATGAATTATTATAGATTTACTTAGCGAAAAATCTGGGTGCTGCTTTCAAGCAGAAGGCCTCCACGTCAGTGCTTAGCTATTAATTAAGACAACCAAAACAGCAGCATCATTAAGAAAAAGGATCCTGTAGGCACAGCCAGACATTCCTTTAAGTAAGGTATTTCAGCATAGTTTAGCGCTAGACAACTCCCGTGAGCTCTGTGAGCTGCCGTTTCCAAGGGGCAGCCCCATGTAAAGTGCACTCCAGTAGTCTAACAAGAGTGAGGTATGATATGGGGGGGCAAGACTTCCCCTGCCCTGGAAAGGGAATGGCCTTGCACCACCAGGCCAAGGTGGGACCGACTTTCCTGGCTGTGGTTGCCATCGCAGGCTCGGAGGGATGACCCTACTGGGTATGGCCTGAAGCACTTTTTATCTTCTCCGGAATAGATTGAGCTGTTTCCGGAATAAATTCTTACCCTCCTCATTTCCCCTTTCAGCTATAAACGAGGTGCAGGCTTAGATGTGCCAGGAAAAAGCCTCCGGGCCTCCTCGGCCGAAAGGAAATGCAGAGACACCCAGCAGAGATTTGAAGGAAGGGAGGAATTGGGGGGGGTGTGGGGGGGGGAAGTGCAAGATGGGAGCAAAGCCACAGGGAAGACTTGGTGAGAAAAGGGTGTGCTACAGCTGTTCAAATATTTTCCCCAGAGATAAGTGCTCCAAAAATATGGCTCGTTTATTTTTGTTTGGAAAATGTTGTATTTTTAAATAATTTGTTTACTGAAATGTTGAATGCCAAGGATAGGCTGGAGTTGGTGGGTGGGTGGGTGTGGAGCCCTCCTTCTCCCAGAAGCTGACAACCATGCCCGGGGGGGGGGGGGGGGGCGGAGAAAGAAAAATGCAGTGAAAATGGAAAGTTCTCAGACCTGCTTCCCATTGGCTGCCTTTGCTTTTGCTATGACGCGGAGCTTGTAATCCTGTTGCCCAGAGTTCATGGTGGGAATTATATTTTCTCTCATGCTCATGCTAACCAAAGGGAGAGGTGTCCTCAACTCACTCACTCTAATAGATCAACATGGAGCTTAAAAGCTGGGTGCTTACCCTCCGTTCCTTTCCAAGGACTGTATCTCCAGTCTGTCTGTCTGTCTGTCACCTTTTCCAGTCAAAGGCTGGTGCTGTTTCATAGCTACCAAAGATGACAACATTCAATTGAAATGTGTCTTTGCAAACCCACCCCTTTCGTAACTCCGGTAGGCTTTGTTCTTGCTTGTTTCTGAAGCCATCTTGGCTCCCTCAGACAAGGAGAAAGTCTGTTTCCAAGTCTGATGGGGAGGGAGGAACTGTGGCCTGTCTGTCCAGCAACGAGAAGCGAGGGAGTAACCCCTCCTTGAGCATGTTTCAGAAATGTGTGCATTCTGGCACCATATCCTGCATAGACTTAAAAGATGGGCTTCAGGGGGTGAACTGTGTGCAGAATTGCAGCCTTGTTGACTTCTCGAGGATGACACGGGATTGGCCAAATACCTTAACCACCTTCCCTTCGGGACTACAGAGTGCTCTGCTGTCCTCGGTTCGAGGCACCCTGGATGAAGGTTGTCCGCTGCCCTGAGGACCTGCCAGTAGGCAGTGATACTCCACAGGTGCCCCTCGGGCACACAAATTCCCCCCCCCCCGGGCCAAACCGGCTTGTCTAGTGGCAGACTTGAGAGCTGCCACCGCCACCTCTCCGGCAGCAGCCTGGTCGTGCGAAGGAGGTCGGCCAGGCCCCAGTGAAAGCATTCCTTTGGGCCTTGAATGCTTCTATAAATAAAGGTTTTTGTCTTTATTCCTTTTGAGGCCCATTCATCATTTGATAGGTGGGGTTTGGTTTCCGTTAGGTAGACCACTCGGGTGGGGCGGGGGTGGGGTGTTTCAGTAGGTCCAAAAATCAGCATGGACGTGATTCTGCCAGTAAAAGGAAAAGCCTCCCAAGTCCAGGTCTGTGTGGTGGGCAGCCAGCGCTCAGGAGGGAATGGAGGGTGGATCCTCTAAGGGGGGTTTCTTTCCCTCCCACCCCCTGGCAGGAACCTCCTGAGGGTTATAGTAGCTCTGCAAATCCACTCCTCCCTCCGAGGTCTCCTCCTCCTCCTCCTTAGCATTTCCCGGAGACCTTTGTGCCCTTCTGAGAGCAGCAGCAGCAGCAGCATTGGTGTCAGTCACAGGGCCATCAGGTAAGGAGGATAAAGGAGGGAGGCCACGTCCTGGAGTCGTGGAGGAGCTGGCCAGCCTCCCGGCCTGAGGAAAACATCATTTTGGACTGCCGGAAGCCATTGTGAGAGAAACAATAGCTCTTATCACTGGGTATTTTTAGGGTCCCGAAACCATGCAAAATACCTTGGAGACATTTCCTGTTTACCGGCCGCTGTGCTGCGTAAATGCAGGGTTGTGCTCCTCATCCCAAAGGAGACAGTGGGGTGGGGAGCATGGGTCAGAAACTGTGTTATAAGAATGGCAGTGAAGACCCCCTGCCTCCTGCTCCCGGGGGGGTGGGGTGGGGTGGGTCGGGTGCGTGGGAGATGTGGCATCTGCAGCAGAGATGGCCACCCTGCCCATTGAATCATCTGGGACAAGCACGTGTCTCCGCTCAAGTTCTTCCTAAAAGATTCCACTTAGCTTGAAGAGGAAGATGAGACTTTCCCTCTGGGGATCAGGGGGTCAGCCATTGCCTCTGCGTGTGTGGGGGGGGAAGGTTCACCCCACAGAGCAAAGCGGGATCTGGGCCACTGCTAACTTGGTCCCCTTGTCGGAAAAGCCAAACGCTTAGCAGGAAAACCTCCTTCTCACCCCTGGCAGCAGCACCACCACCACCACCCCGGCCTCTCAGGCCTGTCGCAAGGGGGGAAAAACAGACAAAAGTCACACGTGAATCTCTGGCAGCAGCTGCTCAGGGATTCAGTCTCCTTGAGAACACCACACACTTCTTTTTAAGCAGAGCTGGTGCTGCCACTATCACGCCCAACCCGCCCAAGGAAGGTAATGCCATCCTCTTTGGTTCTACTCTAATTCTCTGGAGTGCATTCCAAACATCGTTTGGGTTGGCTGACATCAGGAGCAGCCCAGCTTTACCATAGCAGGAGCGTGTCGTGGGCCCTTAAAGTTCTCTCGCAGCCTGCTTTTTATTCCTCTTCTCAAATGGTTACTGCTGCTATTCCTTGCTTGCTCATTTCTGAAGGTTGCAGTAGATAATATGAGGGCCCATCAACAGCCCCAAACCTGGCACCTCTTCTCCCACGAACAAGGGCGCACGTGGCGCTTAGAGCCATAGCAGGGTGGGGGGGGGCTGTCAGGGGCCCAGAGAGACCAAGGAAGGAGCCATGTTCCAAAATCCGAGGTGGACGTGAAGTGACAAAGCAAAGGATGTTCTTTGAGTGCACAGTGTTGCTCTGCAGCCCGGGGCCATTCCGGCGGCTCACCTTCTCAGTGCAAAAGGCATTGCTTCCCCCACCGCCGCCTTGTTTAGCTGCCGAGCAGATTTTCCAGAAGTGGTTCGCTTCATTCCGTGCTCCAAGTCAGGACTTTTCTCAAATACTTTCCAGTCTCTCCCTGCGCCCCACCCCACGGCCGGCTGCCTCTTCCCTCGAGGCTTCCTGCCAAGACAGCCCTTCCTCATGACTGGGGGAAGCAGCCAGCCAGCCAGGCCTAACTGGGCACGGGCACCCTTCCGTACACCAGGCTGCCCCCTGCCAATGCCCCCCTCTTCTGCATTCTTCAAGGCTAGGAGAGCTTCGCAGGTTTAATGAGAAGGCTTGCAGCTGAGCCCCCCAGTATTGTTCTCCAGAGAGATCCGCTTACGAGCCAGCCAGCGGCCGGAGACAGAGCCACCCACTCGTTTCAGGAAAGTCAGCAGTTTTCCACTGACACATCCTTTGTGTTTCTCAAATGAGCAATGGGGGTTTGCCCCCATTCTGCCGCCTGAGGGATAAGCTCCACACAGGCTGGGGCCAGAGCAGACTGGCCTGTCCTGGGACTTTGGGAAAGCTTTCAATAGAAGCAGCTTCCTTAGTTCCACTGTAGATTTGGAAGCATCAGGACGTTTTAAAAGAGGCATCCCAGGACCAGCAAACGTTGGTCCCTCCTGCACTTTTTTTACCTGCTGCCACAGTCTCCCCAACCCCACTAAGCCACAAATATTTACGCCAAATGGGTTTAAGACCGTGGAAGGCCAAACCAGCAGCGCTAGTGCCAGGGAACTCTTTGCTCGACTGCTCCTCCTCCAGAGGAGACCACTCCCTGCGCACGCTGGCAGTTTCCACTGAGGGGTGCTCAGCACTGTCTCCCTGTGGCTCCCAAGGGCACAGCAGCAGCAGCAACATCATCATCATCTGAACGGCCACAACCATAAGAGCAGCCCAGGGGAGCCTTATAAAGACGACCAGCTTTAATATTCATTATTTCAGTCAGTTGAGTTCCATCTCCGAAAGTCTATAAGGACATTTACAGTCTAAAACAAAGTAGTAAACATAAACATTAAGGAAACCACTACCAGCAGCAGTCGTAAACAACAGAAAGAGGTTGGAAAACACAGTAGTTAGTTTGTTTGATAAACAATAGGAGTTCAGGGGAGAGAGAAAGTGCTGCGGGCAGCCAGCCAGCAAGCCTTCCTGGTGTGAGCAGGGCCACCGGTGAGGAGGCTCATCTGTGCAGGCAGTGGCCCTTTTGAGGAGTTCGGCTTTCAAAATGCAGAACCAGAAACCGCAGAGGTAAGATGCGTTCAGCACGGCTGGTCCCAGGGATGGACCTCTGGCTGCGTCTCTCTTAAGCTGTTAAATGACTCTTCCAAGGCGACCCTTAACCTATCCCCAAGTCTCACTGCAAGGAAAGTGGGTGAAATGCCCTCCTCTCATTTACACTCCTGCCTTCTGGAGGGCCCAAGTCAAGTGGCACCTTCCAGCCGCCCAGCCAGCTCTGTCGAGCAGAGGGAAGTGCAACCACATCCAGATGGTTCTAAATCCCAATTTGGCAAAGTTTTTATCCATGGAAGGGAGGGATCTGCAACTAATCATCCCTCCGCTGCAGTCTCACATGCACCTGGCCCCTGAGCAGCCTCCTGCCCCAGCCTCTGATTATGCAGAAGAGGCCCACTTCTACAAGGCGAGGGGTGCTCAGGACAGAGAGGAGCTGAGATGGACACTGGAGGCCCTTGGGTTTCACTTGGGCCCACTTATTAAAGTTCATGCCACAGTCTATACGGGAAGGATCCACACCGCTTGCAAATGCAGTGGGCAGCAATGGAAACTAATTGGATAATAACCATCTATCAACCATGCAGAAATGTTACTCTGGGTAAATGCCTTCAGTGTTTATATACTTGACCTAGATCTAGAATGGTCCAAAATCCTTACTTTCAGTAGCTGTAGCCAGAATGAGAACATCTGAAAACTTGGCCTCCTCTAAACCCAGACTATGCCAGAAGAGTTATTTCAGAAATAACAAAGGCAATTAGAAAACAGAGGCAAAGACAGAGAAAGAATACTCTGATGTCAGAATGGAGGAACTGCTTGCGGGGACTTCTTCCCGCTGCTTAAAAGGCAGCCCACCACAGGCATGGTGCTTGATTCATGTGGCCCAAGCTTTCCCCCTACCGATGCCGCTCCTTTGACAAACGGGGGACCCTTCTCCGGATGCAAAGTTTTAACAACAGAGCAGCTAGCACATGCTCGTAATGGACATGCTCTCACATGCTCTAGCTGGCACCTGGACCGGTAGCTGGCGAGCACCTGGGAGTGTGCACATGCAGCTCAGTGGTGGGGTGGTGGGGGTGGGTGGAGGGAAGATGAGTCCCTAAGAAGGGTTTCAGCGACCTCAACCGAAGGTCCAATGTTGCAGCAGCTTCAGTTGGGCGTACTTGTAGGAATGGTTTATGCAACTGGGGTCTACACAAAGGGATGGTATGGAATCTTATACAGGAAGGAAGACCGCACACAGAAACCAGCATGAAAGAGACAACTGGATCTCTTTGGCTCAGCAAAAGTTTTCAGTGCCATCACTCCGTGGAGCCAGTCACAGCAAAAAAGCACAAAAACCAGGACTGGCTCCAGAAAGACGGCAGCATGGCTGAATAGTACAGTTTGGTTATTTTATAGGAATTGCCAGACAGAAGGAACGGAGGCGGCAGAAGGAAAGAGGGGGCCTCGTCATGTTTCTTCCTGAAGAATCTACACCGGGAAAATGGCAAGTGGTATTAAGTGCATTAAAGGGGGAAGAGAAGAAGGCAGGCCATAAAGAAGGCTGCAGGGGATTAAAGCTGCCACGCGACAGGGCAGGAAAGAGGAGGCTTGGGCAGCTATGAGAAAAAGCAGGTGCAAGTCACCATTTCCTCTCTACAACACCCCTCGGTTGCCCCAGGATTGTTTCCAACTGGATCAGCTGGCCATGTTCCCTCTTCTGCTATAAAATAATACAAATTTCTGCACCCACCTCAGTTCTGCTAGCATTTCATTAAAAGGAGAAACTGACTTCTGGAAAACCAACACTCACTACTTAATATTGCAGTTAAAAGGCCTGGTTCCTAAAATACTCCCTAGAAAGAGGGAGGAGCATCTGACAGGAGGAGGAAGGCCCCCTGGCCCAGGGATACAGTCTAGCCTCTCCAGCTACAGTGAAGTCAGGGGTTGTCATCAGGGCCAGCCTTGCTCTGGCACCCTCCAGGGCGAGAAGGGAACCTCGCAACCGTGGTAGAGACATTTATTTCCTACAAAACAATGTTCTTAACCGCTCAAAGTCCTGTGGCTGCGAGCCAACAAATCCCGCCACCTCCTCCAGAAAGAGAGGCCTACGCCTAAGGCAGAGGAAGCCCTGACGGCAGGGACGCTGGTGCATTTCAAAAGTCACACGGTGGCTTCTCGTGGCAAAGCTTTTCAGTCCCGCCAATTCCATCCCAGAACAGCTCCTTCTCAGTGGATGTTCGGTGTGGCTGAACCTGGAAGGAGAAGACTTCTGAAGGGGGAGAGAGAGTGAAGGCCCTACACAAGAGGCCAGTTCTCGGCTGACTGAGAAAAACTCTGCCCTGCCAAAATGAGCCAGGAAGAAGAGAACATGGTGCCAAGCGTGGAAGGAGATGCTAAGGTGCCACTAAACGGGGATCCGGGGAACCCAAGACGAATCAGCAAGGATTTCCCTCCTGTTAGGAGAGGACCTACACAGAAGCGGGATCCTCACTCGAGAGGGTTTTCAGCCAATGTGAAAACCCATCCGAAGCAGGGAGATTTCTGGAGCCAATTCCATATTGTGCAGAAAGAAACCTTGCAGCCAACTGAAGGGAAAACCTGGATGGCTCTAGAAATATTCCAGGTGTGTACAAGACCACCGAGGACCAGAGGAGGCCTACCTGGAAAGGCTGGCTGAGGCCCACGATGGACTGAAATGTGTTGCTGTAATAGCCCAGGAGAAATTCTCCTCCAGCCACAGGGAACTCCTCAGCACCAAGGTAAACCTGGGAATAAGAAAGCCAAAGGTGGGCCCTCTTCCACCACCACCTCTGACACAAAGCAGGCCAGCATGGCACAGGATGGCCCTTCTCCCTCACCTGCTTAGCATCCTCCCTGGAGGAAATTTCGTTGTCTTGCACCCAGGCGTACATGACGTAGTCGTTTGGGTGCCGAAACGTCACCTGCCAAAGAGGAGTAGAGAGAAAAGTCACCACAGGGCGAAGACAGCCGGACGACCTCTGAGGCGCTTGCTAGGAGGAGCGCTGGGCAAGCCGCAGGCGGGCAGTGAAGGCTGAACTGCTGCAGGGGGTGTCCCAAATGGTTCGTGAGAAAGGACGTGCAAGTTAGACCTTGATGGGACGTGGACACTGTCTGGGAACTCCTGCGGGGGGACAGGGCCACCCTTCTCCAGAGGGAGGGAGGGAGGCCAAAGGGACTGCTGCTGGTAGGGGTTTCCTCCCTAGAGAAAGAACTGCTCTCCTCTCGCCTTCTCCTGCTCGGAAAAGCTCCCACGGGTGGAATCCATGACCTTCTGCAGACAAAGCACCAGCACCCCCACCTCCCAGCACCCTCCTACGCTGAAGGTTACCTTGTAGAGAGCAATCCAGTCCCAGGCGCTGCTCGGAAAGTCCGGCGCGGTGGAGTAACCGACGGTGGCGTCGCGCTCAGCACTCCAGTCGCCCACAGGATGCAACTCCACCAGCGGATCGGAGACCAGCCGCTTCATCTGAACGGAAGAAGCCCCCTGGGGTTAAAGCTCTTCACAACACACAGACAGAAGGCCTGCAGGAGCTTGCTTGCTTATTACATCAGTTGGGTGACTGGTGACTGATGGGCCAGCTTTCTCTCCAAAGGGGACCCAGGGTGGCTGCCAACCATTGAAACGGGATGGACACTAATAACTAATTAGCTCTTCCTGTCCTGTTGCTTTCCGACAGGAGGAGCCTGGTGCCCCTTTTCATCTCTAAATCCATATCCAGGAATCTACAGCTCATGCTCACCTCCAGTTCAAAGGTCCCCGTGACAGGCTTATGGTCGCTGACGCCGTAGCTCATGTGGCTGGTGTAGCTTTGCAGGGAGGCAGAGATGGGGGGCTCCCCAGGCACTTCTCCTACCCCCGAAGCCGGATGCACAAGATGCTTCACCCTCCAGAGGATGCGATCCGTCCAGGCAGGCTTCCGCTTCTTCCCACTGGGAAAAGGGAGCGGGGGGGGGCAACAAGAACAGACCAGCCTTCCTTCATCTGGCGGCCGTTCCTCAAAAGACACCATGGAGGCCAAGACTTCAGGGGAACCATGCACCCACCCCTTCCCGTTACAGCTCAATCCCATACAGAGCAGATCTACAAGAGAGGTGAGGGACAGAGGGGTTAATTGATTTTGTACAGGAAGCGTTAACCAGCAGCAAGGAAGCGCAAGCCTGGTAGAGCCCGGGATCAATTCACCAAGGCCCCCCCTCACTGCTGTGTGCTCAGGAGAAGCTGAGTGGCCGCAAGGAGGCAGCAGCCCCCCCCTCCTCCTCCTCCTCCTCCTGCCTCCCTCCCCTTCCTGGCCCTTGACCAGGACACATCCAGAGGGGGATTTTCCTGAAGGGGCTGCCTCTGTGTCGGGCCATGGAGCTCCAAACTCTTGCTGTGCAGGCCTTGTTTGCAGCTGACGAGTCAACCTGCTCTCTCCTTTATGTAACCGAAGTTTGGTCTGGATTGGTTTGATGAGATTAAGCTAAACAGGGGCCAATCCCATTCATCAAGGCCACCAGAGAAGCCGACAGGCGCCTCTCAAGCTGCCAGCCAAGCCAATGTCAGGCCGGCCCAGCCCTCTGTCCTCTGTGGAAGCCGAGGACAGTAGATTTTCCTCTCCTGGCCCAGCAGAGAGACAAGATGGCATTAACCCAGCAACCCTTTAGGAGCGGAAATAAGCCATAAGGGCCACGTTTCCTATAGCCCTGTTAAGGTTGGTGGGTTCCTTGGGGCTGGAAACTCTCTGCACTGCATGCAGTTTCATTATTTCAAACTCAGCAGCCTGATTATCACATTAGGATTGGGCTTAGAGAGGAGAAGATTAAGAGAACAGTGACAGCTTGAAATCTGCCTAAAAAGGAGGCTCTAATAGCTTAAGATTCTAAACACATGAAAAGAAGCATATGAGAATCTCCTTACTTAAACCAAAAGAATGTCTTCTGGCCCCTGGAAATATAAACAGGCGTTAGCTGAAAAATCCCTGCCCATCCAAGGGAAAAGCAAATAACCGGCAGTCTTAAAGGGAGAAATATGAGCAAAGGATGACTTTATTCAAAGGGCAGGAAGGCGGCCTGCCGGCTCAACCGCCCTCCCCTCTGAAATCATGACCCTCCTCCCCACCCACCCACCTCCAGAGGCCTGGAATATTCCTCCTGGGCCAGTGCAAAGCCCCTGCCCTGCAGCAACCACAGAGGCTTCCCTCTCCCTTGTTTACCTGGTGTCATACTCGTTGGAGTAGAGGTCAAACTTGTAGGTGGGTTTGAATTTCAGAGGCCCCTCTGAGAATTCCTGGAGGAAGGCTTCTTTCTTCTTGGCCATGTTGAGCTGAAGGAGGACGGGGGGGGGGGGGGGAAACACCCGACACCGTTTAGAGTTGCCAAGGGCTCGTCCAGGGAGCGACCTTGAGGAACCCGCACCCAAAGGGCACAGCCTCCGCCCGGGATTTATATAGTGGCAGGATGGAGACAGAGAGGATCACAAGGGGGTGGCTTTGCTCCGGAGGAGCCAAGAGGCAATGAGACTGTGAAGTTCAGTTGCCTCACAAGAGGAGACCTTCAGGCCCCTTCCTGGAAGTGGAATAGCCCTGCAAGAGGATCTGTCGGCTGAGGAGCCCTCAACCTCTCCATGAGAACCAGGAGAATGGAAACAAGAGGCAGTACCTGGTCTTTTTCCCACAGGAGACTGAAACGGCTCTTGTTTATGGACTCCCGGATGAAATGTAGTCCGTAGTCTTCGATCCGGAAGTTTAAATCACCAAACCAGAACAGAACACTTTTTTAAAAAAAGAGAGGGAAGAAATAGTAGTTAAGAAACGGTTCAAAAAGAACAGGAAAGCCCAGTTACCGAAATCATAAATTCACAACATGAATCTGGATCTCTCTGCACACTTTGTGATCAAGTTGCTTTAAAGGGAGCGGGGAGTACTTTCTTTAAAGAGCCCAATGAAAAAATAAGTCCTCCTCCTTCGAAAGCTTCTTCTGGTGTTAAGATTTCCATTTTAAAGAAACAAGCCAGATCAGCCCCTGGAGTCTGTGGTGAAGGTGGCTTCTGGACTGACGCTCCCCTGCCTAATAAGAGGAATGCGCCTTTCCACCTGAGCACCAGCAGGTTGCTCATGCAAGGACTGCGAGCGACTGCGGATCTGCTTCAGGCCCTCCTCTCTACCGGAATATTACCTCTTAGGGGCTTCTGTGGCCTCCTGAATAGAGGCTGCATTTCAGAGCCCTGCAGGCGTGGGCAAAAGGCTCTCCCCGAGGGAGGGGCCCCCCTCAACCATTACAAGTTCCCCAGGAAAGAGGGGATGGTCCTTCCTGCCCACCCCCAGCCCTAATTCTGCCAGAAGCACCGGTGGCACAGTTGCCCTGGGCCACTCACTCGTGATCCAGGATCCCCGGGATCTTCTCGCCCTCGAACTGCTGCATTTCTAGAATGTGCTCAAAGTCATCCAGCCGCTGCTCTGCGTACTCCATGTGAGCTGGCAAGTGGCAATTCAGGAAGCAGACAGAATGCCCGTAGAGAGACATGCGGATGGTGACGCCCCCTTTGTTTCCCTGTAAGGCAACAAGAAGCTGAGGGCTGTGAGCCCTTCCGACCCCATGTGGCAGGAATCTTTGCCAGGAACTGTTCGCACATTTTCTTAACAGATAGCTACACATGAAGATAATCAACTTAAAAATACCACGGAAGTGAAAGAGGAAGCTTTTAGACAGGCCAAAAAAGGTTCCACGGAGAGACTTCAGCAACTCACCCAGTATCCATAGAGGCCTGTGCGGGTGAACTGGCTTCGGATGTCCCGTATAAAGGGAAGGTGGGCTTGCTTTGCAAAAACCAGGAGGAGGAGGCCCTGCATTCGGATCGAAGACACCTGCAAAATAATAGCAGAGGTAGAAACATTAAACCCAACCTGGAGGCAATCTCTTCCTTGTGCTTCTTTCTCCCGACGGGCATCTCAGGAAGTTCCAGATGACCTGGGAAAAGGAGCCTGGCTCAGGGGGTTACAGGAATGGTATAGAGTGTGCAGGAGGCTCCAAATAACACAAAGTCCAGGACCAGGAAAACTAACTCTCTCTCTCTCTCAGTCCTGGAAAAGGTGTGAGATGAATGGAAGCAGAGCCAGTCCACTAAGCAGCTCTGCTTCCCCTGCACATTTCTCCTTCGCAAAGGGCTGACAGGAGCAGCTCCAGTCAGGACCCAGCTAACCCTCAGGCTGCGGAGACGGCCGTTCAGGGTGTCCAGGTAAGGGCAAGAGAGAACTAGTCAGTCAGCCTGTCTGTCTGCCTGTTCTGAGGAGCAGCCCTGCAACCCACCACGATGGCCACCCTCTTAACATCTCCCTTTGTGACGAAGGGGTTTTAGGCTCATAAAGAGGAGCAGGTTATCCAAGGAAGTGGTGGAATCACCTTTGCAGGAGGTATTTAAAACACAGGGATGCCTCAGCCGGGCACTTCCTGCTGGGACAGAGGGCTGGACTCCAGGAGGTTTCTTCCGACTCTACAATTCCATTCCAAGCTCAGAAAATCCCAGACTAGACTGAACAAGAGGGTCTTCTGGAAATTCTTCTCATCAGGCAGGTTCCCAGAGGAAGTGGAGAGCTATGGGAAATGTTTCTCGCTCTGTCTTTCTGTACAAATTGAAGCCTCTAAGGCACGGGCAGGAAACCTCAGGGATCTGATTGCACCCTGGCCGGAAGGAGGCAAGGCCCGAGCCCATCATGGAGGCCATCGCATGAGAAGCAAGTAGTTTCCATCTCAGACTCCTCATCAAGTTGCCCAAAATGCAGAGCAGGGAACAAGGTTTCTAAGAAGCTCCAGAAGCAAGTCACAAACTACCAGTAGAAAACCAGATGATTACCTTGACATAGCTGAGAGGAGAGAGGACGCTCATGAAGAAAAGACTCCACGGATCATCAAAAGCCATGTCTGACAGGAAATTCACGATTTTGGAGTTCACCTCCTGCAAACTGAACATTACAAGGTCTAGCGACTCATTCTGATGAGAACCAACCCAACAAATTTACAAGCAACTCTGATTTAACTAAAAGAACTAAAAAAGCCCCTCTAGCAGTCAAGCTGCTCCTTTTCACAGCTGAAACATTGACCAGGTCAATGACCAGCTGTACTTGCACACTCCAGTGGCAGAAGCCAAGAAAGGCACAGGCTGGGAATGAAGGGTGACCTGATTCTGCCAACAGCTATGCTTTAAAGGTCCCTGCATGCAGGAATTCCTGAAGGCCACACAATCCCGAATCCTCCCTTCAAAGAGCTGCCTCATTTACAGGCCTGGACACTTGGCCCTGATCACCAGCTCCACCTAAAGCTGCTGCGCATCTCCGACATCCAAGGTGGGTGGGAAGGATATTTTTGCAAAAAGGTCCAAGTAGCCTAGTGCTTGTGAATGCTACGAACAGCCTCCTTACTTTTGCTGATGGCTTTACCAGGAAGGGACCCCCTGGCAAGCCTGCAATGAACAGAAACTACTTTTGGAATTACTATCCCAAAAAGAATGAGGAAGCCCAAATCACGCTCCTCAGAGACCTACCCAATGACATACAAGTCCACGGCCTGGTCTTGTGAGTTGAGCTGGAGAAGAGAGGTGACCTCGGGAGGCGGGGAAGCAGTGCCGACGTTCCAGGTGACCACGTGCAGCCTTCAAACACACAAAAAAGGAAGCGCCGCTGAAACACACAGACGGGAGGAGCCCGCTGCTCTTCAGCGCAGTCCACGGACACGCACTCTCCCCACCCCGCCCCGCCCCACCCAAACTGCCCTAAAACCGCTTTGATGCTGCCATAGCCCCATGGAGGGAAGGGCACCTGATGCTCTGGCCCCTCTCCCTCTGCTTCTTCCCACAGATCAGAAAGGCCTCGTCCAGCGTGCGCAAGACTTCCTCGTGGATCTCATCGTCTGAGCTGACGTCCTCCACGCAGGCCATGAGCTGGGCCACTCTCTGCCGCAGGTGCAGGCGGCCACTGGAGCTGGTGCTGCTCAGGCTTGTGGACCGGCTGCGGAGCTGGGCGGCGTCCTCCACGTCCAGCAAGGAGACGGCCACCAGCTCCTGAGGGGCTTCTTCAGGGTCCGAGGGTGCCGTGGGGGAGCCGAGCCCCTTGCCGGAGGGCTCCATGGCCAGGAAAGGTCTTCTGCACCACCCGTGGGTTTGGGCGAAAAAGGAAGGCTGGCTCCTGGCGCCAGTTCAGCCTGGAAGCTGCTCCAGCCACGTGAAAAGAGGCACCTACGCCTGCCTGCAACTCACGGGCCCCTCAGAAACATTCCACTCCTAAAGATTTGACGTTCTTGAGACCTGGAGGTTTAAGGAAATCTACTGGGAATTGAGGCCAGTCACATGCTTCTGCCGGTATCCACAAGGGACGCGTGACCGCCAGCCTGGAGGGATCTGCTGCCCCCAGTCTGGCTTCCCTTTTCGGAAGCTGAGCCGGGGCTCAAACCTGAGCAGAGACCCCTTGCTTAGAAGGCACTGAGGTGGGGCTGCTCTACTGGGAGAGAGGCAGGGAGGCAGGGAGGCAGAGAGGGAGGAAGCTGGTTAATGGATGGATGGAAGGAAGGAAGGAAAGAAGGATGCTGCTAGCTTTGGCACTCTGGGGTGCCACAGGAGAGGCAGTTGGAGAAAGACTGGTTTCAGGGGCCACCACCCTGGGAGGAGAACCAGGCCTGGTTCTTCAGGAGGAACCAGAGGGGCTGGTGGCCAAAAAGAGGCCAAGGCTTGGCCCGGTGGGGCTTCCTGCCCGCTTGCCTTCCTTCCTCCCCCAGAGCCAGGAGGAGGTCCTCCCGGGGTGGGGGTGGGGGGGGCGTGTTGCCCTTCCAGCATTCCCAGCCCAGAGATCCTAAGGAGGTCATCGGCGGGGGGGGGCAGCATCCCACGGAGGGGAGGGAGAGAGACTCCCCGGTCTCGCTGGTGCCCCCTTTTCTTCTTCCACCCCCCCTCCCTCCCCCGTTCACTCCGAAGGCGCTGCTCTCAAGGAGGGAGAGGGGGAGGAAGGGGCCAGCGTCGGGCGGCCGGTTCTCTTGGGCGGCCGCCCAGCTTTTGCCAGGGAAACCTCGGGGAGGAGGACGCCTGGCGGGACCTCCTGTCCCTGCGGGGAAGGCGCCTCCCCTCCGGCCGGGGACTCGGGCAGCCCCGAAAAGGGTCCGGCCGGAGAGGTGCCGAACCCTCCTTCCCTGCGGGGGGGGGAGGCGCTCTGCCCATGCTCGCGGGTGCTCTGCCCGCCGCGCTCGGACCACGTGGGTCGGGCGGGGGAATCCCCCCCGTTACGTCAGAGCGCTCGCTCTCCTCCAACCCCCCCCCGCTCGCCTGTCCTGCGCGCGCGGGCAGGGGTGGCCCGGCGCTTCCCGCCCCGTCCTTCGCCCTCCTCACCTGAGGCTCCTCCGCGCCGCCATCCCGGCCGCCTCCATCCCGGGCGCCGGAGAAGCAAAAGCAAGCCCTTTGGGAAGCTCACATCCTGCCGCCGTCCCGGCCGCCCATGTGACCGCGCCGGCCAATGATGGAACAGAAGACAGGGGCACCCCGTCTCCTGATTGGCTGGGGGACGCCAAGGCCGCCCTCCCACTCACTTGGTCGGAGCACGTGATGCAAACAACGTACCGCGAGTCTAGAGCTACGAAACCTGTAGAAGGGCACTTTGATCACGCTTCCGATTTGGCTTCAACGTTCTCCCGATTTTTTTTTTCCTTCCCCACCGGAAGCCGCGGCTGCCGGGAGGAATCCCGAGCCTGGCGGGGTCCTAGAGTCCGGCGACTTTCTTGGGCTGAAGCCTTGGCATGGCGCGTGGGGAAGGGAAGCGCTGCCGGTCCTCGGGCGTCTCCGCTGCAGGGGCGGCGGCCCTGTGGCTCCCGTCCAGGGCGCTGCCCCCTTCCCTCGGGGGGCCGGGACCCCCGCCCTGCTAGGTGGCTGCGACGTGATGGCGACCCCTTTTCATCGTGGGGGGGGGAGAGAAAGACCAGCCCTGCTCGCCCACTCCCCACCCGCCTTCCCTTCCTCCCTCTGCCAGGTGTTTGGGGGGGGTGCCAAAGACCTACCTGGCTGGGCTGTTGTTGAGCTCTGCGCTGCCAGGCTTGGGCCCAGGGGACTCTCCACAGGTCCAGAGTAATGGGTGGGTGCCCCCCCCTTACAGACTTCAGTGTAAGCTCTTTAAGAAGCCTCCTCCTTCAAGGAAAGCAGGGACCCCCCCCCCAGCCTCCCCTCTGTCCCCCAGGCCCTTTGGTCAGATCAAGGGCACCTGGTCCCCTCCCACAGTTCTGGACCCCCCTGCCCCCCCCTTTGCTGGTGGTTCCCCTGCTGGGACTGACCCTCTGGGACACCTGGCCTTGGGGGGGGGGGGAAGCGAGGCAGAGGGATGACACACACCACACACACACACACACACACACACACACACACACACACACACACACACACACACACACACACACACACACACACACACACACACACACACACACACACACACACACACACACACACACACACACACACACACACACACACACACACACACACACACACACACACACACACACACACACACACACACACACACACACACACACACACACACACACACACACACACACACACACACACACACACACACCCTTCCTCCCTCCACCAGCAACAATAAAAACCAGGCCAGACTCAGGGACACTCTGTCTATGATTTTATTAGAGTCGTTTCCAATATGCCTGTATTGGAAAATTATTGGGGGGGGGGGCGGAGAAAAAAAGGCACAAACTCACATGAAAGAAACAAGGAGATCATCTAATTGATTCTACCGAATGTGATGCCATAAAAAGGAAGAGCACAAGGAAACCAATCCAAACGGGCCACAGAGCCGCCCCTGCCCCCTCTGGCAGGAAACGGGGAGCCTGGAAAGGCAAGACCATGCTGGTTTATTTTTGGGGGGTGGCGTAGGGAATGAGGGAGCTGGGGGGGGGGGCTGGAGAGGCTGCAGCCCAGGCAGAGACAGAAAGGAGCAGCTCAGCATCTTCCTGCCCTCTTCCCCCGACACTCCCTTTGCCCCCCTCCCCAGAAGAAGCTGAGGGGTCTGGGCTTCTAGGCGAGCAAGCCAAGCATGACCCACAATAGCTGTGCATTTGGAGCACCATCTGAGCACGGGACCCCACTCCCCCACCCCACCCCACCCCACCCCGTTTTGCCTGGCAGGAGCAAGAGGTTAGTCCACGCTGCAGCCGCAGCCACGGGACTGGAGGCGAGGAAGCCCTGCCTGACAAGGCGGCAGGTGGGGAGGGTCTCAGAAAACTGAACACATAAAGTGCAGAACAAAGGGCACGCGGACGGGAGGTGTTTTACTGCATTTCCCTTGCTCTTACTGCCAAGCAGAAAAGCTTTGTGTTTTAATGAGAGCTTTTCGGCCCCCGAGATTTCTCCATCTTCTCTGATTCTCTCCCCCAGCCTTTAAAATGCCACCATCTGTTTCCATAGAGATGTGGTGTCAACCAGCTAAAAAGCCTCAGCTCAAAACACAAAAGCTCTTTTGAGCAGCAGGAGCAATATAAGATCCGCTGTAGAAACAGTAACACATTCAAGCATAAGAATCCTCTTACAATTCATTAGCCACAAGGGAAAAAAAGTAAATAAAAGTTCAGTGTTTTTAATTCCCAGGTCTCAGCATTTTAGGCTCCTGAGATTAGCTAGCAGCCACAAGGGGAAGAGCAAAGGACCACGCAACGCAACATGGGGGCTCCTCGTCCCAAAGGACGTGGCCTCAGCTTCTGTGGGCACTCTCTCCCTCTCTCTAACAGACAAAGATCCAGTGCTTGAGGAGGGTCCCAACTTCCTTTCTGCCAGAAATCAAATTCCCAGGAAAGGAAAGGAGGGAAAAACCCCATGTGGTCAACTAAGGAAGCATCTGCCAGGAAGAGGGTACGCACAGAGCATAGATCAAGTTTAGCTTATTGCACTTGGACATCGATAAGGCAAAGAATGGAACTGAACAGAAGGGGAACAGGGATAAATGGCCACAGAGGCTTTGGGGGGGTGTCTTCCTCTGCTTCTCCCAAAGCAACACTACCGTCCTCTCTAGGTCTGTGCTGAACGCCTGCCTCTGTCCCCAGGTTGTAGGGGGAGGAGGCGGGGGTGGTGGCCGCAGTCTGGCTTTGGAGGGAGACGGGGAGCCCGCTGGTCGCAAAACAGCGGCGGCGGCTGCTTCCTGCCTCAAAAGTAGCTGCAGGCAGGGAATGCCTCAGCTTGCACTGGCTCCAGCATTTGCTCCAGCACCCTCCTGCCCCTATGATTGTCTCATGTAGATACCCACCTTCTGGTTTAAAAAAAAAAGAGGGCTCCCTCCGCCTCAGCCCCCTCCCCGGGCCACTCTCTTCGACAGCCACCGGGGACCCCTCCGGTCTGTCCCTCTCCTCGCAGCCCTTCCTTCCTGCTGGCCTAAACTTCTCTTCCTGCTTAGGATCACAGGACTTATTATTGCTCAGGAGGCTGAAGCAGCGCAAAAGCAGGACAAGATGGAAGGCCTGCTCTGGCTTTTCTTTCACCTCCCCCCCATGCATTCCCCCTCCCCCAAACCGTGTCCAAATTGGAGACCATCGGGTCGTCTCTATTGCAGTGCAGGACAAGGCAGGGGGGACTGCCGGGAGCCTTTCTCCAGCAGTTTTCAGAAGCCAACTCAACCACCTGCTCCAAAACATGCCACCCCAAAAGCAGCAACCCTCCCCCCAAAGGAGCCCAGGCCCTAGAAAGACGCCAGGCAGGGCTCCGCAGCAAGAGGCATGGGCAGAAAATCCCAAAGGGGGGGGGCGTGTGTGTTCTGGGGCTGGGAGTCAGCAGCAAAGCCCTGCCCCTGAGCGCCAGGAGAGCCGCGCATCGCGTGGCTGGCTGTCTGGGGGCAGAAAGGACAGTCCCGTCTCCTGTCACAAGAACATCACGCCTGGCACCCGAATACTGAAAGCCCTCTCTACAACCTGACAAAGGAAAGTGGGGAGCCGGAGAGAAACAAAGGCAGCAGTTTATCCCGGTACTTAAAAGGGAGAAGGAAGGGGGGCAAAATAATCTCTAAATGTACAGATGAAATCTAAATCACCACATCAAAAGACAATGCCAGCTAAAAGGGCCACATGGAGAGAGCCATGTGGGAAATCGGCCTGAACACTCTTTGGAGAAGGCAGGACAGTCACGGGTGCGCTCGCCCCGAAGGAGCCACCCCCTTCCCGGGTGCCAAGGCCCAGAGTGCTCAGGACTGGAATTTTGCTCACAATATTAAGGGCAACGAGAGTTAGGTGGGGGAGGCTGGAAGTTGCCTGCTGGCAGGACTGGACAGAGGAGGGCTTGATCCAGAGATGGTCCAGAGGTCAAGAGGGTGGAGTTCCTGGGCCTTCCTGATGGCTACTTCACAAACTACAGCAAAAAGAGAGAAAGAGAGAGAAACTGGGTTATTTGGGCCACTTGGAAGGACAACTTGACTCTGCCAAACAATCTTTCATGGTTCTAAGAGAGAGAAAGAAACATGTGATGGTTTGGCTGCTTCTGCAAGTGAGGTAATCCAAAAGGACCAAATCCAAATTCTTCCCCTGCTCCAGTTGTAGGGACTGATCCTTAACGCAAACCCTCAGAGACACTGCATCCCTCCAAAATTATTCTCAAGTATTCTACTTGCTTTAAGCCGGTGCTGGCTCTGAGACAAGAGGAGACGCTCAGATAGGATGCTTCTTTTTCCCCACCTCTCTGTGTGTTTTGCCTCTTTTTAAACTTGGGAGGGAGCTGGGCACCTCCAGAATACACACACGCACAGAAACACACACTCGGCTACGTACTTTGCACAAACTGGAACCCACGCTAGTCATCTGCAGCTGACGTTCCTTTCAAGGGATCCTTTTCTCTCATCTGCAAGAGGGGAAAAAAGCCATCTCCGCTCATTCACCAAGTAAAAAGCTCTTTCCGTCTGCCAGAGACGGCCTCTGAAAGCAAGAGCCATCCAGCGGGCGGGAGGCCTGCAGAGCCAGTGCTTCTTCCCGGGGAAACCTGGATTCACCCCCTCCTTCTTTCAGCAGATGGTGTCCTTGCAGACTGACCTCGTCCAGCTGCCTCTTCGTCTCCTCCTCCATCCTCCGAATGTCCTCCATTGTCAGGTCAACCCATCTGTCAAGCCAGCAGAACAGTTGCCGGTGGAAATTTGTGAAAAGCCGCCTTTCTTGCTGCAAAAGGAAGGTGCAAGGAGTTGGCATTTCTGGCAGGACGGAGGGCTGCTCCATTGTTCAAACACATGGTGGCACTCGGCTTGCTGGCACCACCAGATCTGGATGGTCTGGGAGTTCATCTGCACTTGGCCGACTGTTCTGAGTCTTACAGCTGCGCACTGGGTGGTCTTGAGCTGCTCCCTCCAAGGGGCCCAGGGCTGCCTGGAGCCCTGGCTCACCACCCCGGGAGGAGGTCCATGAAGGTGTTCAGCGGCCCATGTGCGCTGCTCCAAAGGCCCCCTGCTCTGACCCACAGCTTTCCTTCCCCTCGTACCTGTTCAGATACTCGTATCTGAGGGTAACTGGTGTGTGTGTGGGGGGGGGGGGGCTTCCCTGCCTGTGTTGGCAGAGGCTCCTGCGGTGATTTGGTCACCTCCCAGAGAGGAAGGGTGGAGGAAGGAACAAAGCCGCCTGCCTTTGCACTTTCCTCACCCAGTTTCGCCTTCCAAAAGGGCCACTCCACTGAGGAGCCGGGGGAGGGGGCCGGCGCCTCCTGGCTGGCTGCCCCTCCCCATCAAGGGCCGCTGTTGGTCATCTAGGGCTGAGTCTCCCTGACTCACCTTCTGTATGAAGTTCTCGACTTTGTTCTGCAGCCCCCACCACTTGAACTTGACCGTCACAAGCTTGTAGGCGCACATGATGGGGCACTCGCTCTGCTTGCTCAGCTCCTTCTGCAGAGAGGAGAAGGCGCCCCTTCAGGACACAGCCTGTGCAAACAGCCAGCTCTTCCCCCCCCCCCCCCGTTTCCATCCTGACTCCATCTTCCTGGGAGGGCCACCCCATCTGTCCGCTCCGCCTGCCTGCCAACCACCCTCTGCAGGAAGGGAAGTTGGGTCCATGAGAGAGCCGCCCCTCCGCTCCGCTGGCCTCTGCAGGCGGCTTCGGAAAAACCCCTTGCTGAGGAGGACTGGGCCAGCCCATTGGTCAGCCACGGAGCCACAGGCAGCCACGTGGAACTACTCAAGGGATGCACAGGAAGCACTTCCATGACTTGGCCTTTGCACGGGGACTCTCCTCCTGCCTGAATCCCGAACGGCACCAGGATGACGTGCATTCGTGGTGAGACAAAGGTCAAGTGCCCACCTTCCAGTTGGGCCCCAGCGGGCCACGGCCGGTCTTGACCGACTTGAACTTTGCCGGGTCTTCTTCGGGCTTATAATCCTGTGGGAGACCAGAGGGAAAAGAGAGGGGGTTACCAAGGAAGGAGCCACGTCCTCCTCCCCTCAAAGGGCACAGAAGCCGTTTGGGGAGAAGAAGACCTGCCTTCCACCATCAGCGGATCGGGTTCCCTCTCTCCTCCCTCCCGCAGCACCCAGGAGCGTAGCAGCCTGGGGCGAGTCCTCAAAGGCGGCTGCGTAGATCCAAGGGCGGGGGTGGGGCGGGGCGGGGGGGGGCGCAAGAAGGAAGCCCTCCACTCGCTCCCCCAGCTGGTCCATTCCTCCATCCCATGGGCCAAAGCAAGTGGATCTGCCAGCCCCCAGGCAGGCCAGACGGCGGCTGCGTCTCCCTCTCTGTGCGTCTCCTCTTTAAGGGCTGGCCGGAAAGGCCTCCCCCATGGCTTTTGAGCAGAGCAAGAGAAGCAAGAAGGTTGGCTGGGATGGGGTGGAGGAAAGCGCCTCTGGCTGTCCTGGAAGCCAGCCCCCCCCCCTCGCCCCAGACTCCAGGCAACAGAAGCCTAGGTTCCCGATGGGGGAAAAGCCAGTTGCAAGGTAGAGCCTCTTTCTAGATTTCCCCTGCATGAGAGGCTGTTGCAAAGCTCTAGCAGAAAACAGAAGGTCACATCCAGCCCACGCCCTGCGGCCAGCGGCCTCCTGCTTGGGCTATTTGTGGCCATGCCCGGGGCGGGCCAGTCCTTCCAGTGGGAAGAGCTGGTGGGCGAGGCATCGGTTCTTTCAGCCAGCGAAGCACAACACACACACACATGTGCAGCTGAGCCACCCGCCAGAGGGGCCCTTCGAGTGTGTGCGTGTGTGCATGCATGCACGCATGCACACACACACACACACACGGCTTCCCTGGCACGGCTGCCATACCCTGGAGAGCACCTGGCTCCGGTCCGCAATGTCTATGTAGACGGCTTCCACGTTCTTCCATTCGTTGGGATCCAGTTTGTGAACCTGCAGCCAGAAGACAAGAAATGGGGTTCACCTCATGTGACACCGCATGCACGCACACACACACACACACACCATAAAAAAGAGCAAGGGAAAAATTAGGAGTAGCAAGCTAAAGAGTGAGCCAGACTTCCCAAGCATTCTCAAACAAGCCCCCCCCCCCGGTGCCCCCCAGAGAAGCCTCAAGACTTCTGCCCAGATGGCTGGTGGTGACGATCCACTCCTCCCGCCAAGCAGGGCTGCAGCTGATGGGCTCAGTGGGCCAGTCCCAGGGGCAGAGGGCAACTGGGAGGGGGGGGGCTTTGAACTGCCCACTCTTAAGTCAGGCTGTTGGAGGGGGGGGAGGCAGGTGGCTTTCCACGTTCTCCTTTTGAGGAGGAGAGATCCTGTGGCACCAGCTGCGCTTGGACTCTCTGTCCTTGGCAGCGCCCGGGTCCTTCCTGCTTCCGCCCCACCTGGGAAGTGGGTGTCGCAACAGCATCAGAGCAGCTGCCAGAAACATCATCGCCAGGATTCAGCATGCCACGTAAACAACATGCAAAATCAACTCCCTTTGGCTACAGAATATGCTCCTTAAAAGCCCTCACCCACCCACCCACCCCCACCCTGCCAAACCCCTGCCAGGCCAACTTACGTTCTCCTGCATCCCAAGGTCTGGCTTGTGCCAGGTTTCAATTTTGATCAAAAAGTCATCTTTCATGTACTCGTTCTGTCAAGAGAGAAGAGGAATGAATTCCCAGTCGGGAAGACCGGCGTGTCCCTAACGGGGTCTGCCCTGTCCCACCTCGGACTCGCCCGTCCCTCTTGTGTTCGTTCCTTGGGGCAGAAAAGGGTCTCTTTTGCTTAACAGGGTCTGGCAGGGACTCCCTGTTACACTTGTGGGGACCCGTCACGCAGACCCGCTGGGGAGGTAGCCCTGGCAGTACGAGGAATTGGGGCCTCAGGGAAACCCTGCTCCTTGGATGGATGCCAAAACCCCGGGAGCCCCTTGAAAGGGCCGGTCCGCCTTGGCTGAAAACAGGGCGAGGCTGGCCACTGGGCAGTTGCGGCCGGTGGAGAAGGCCCCCCTCTCCCCCCTCACAGCAGGGGCAAGATGCCATACTTACGGTGATAACTGCTCCACCAAAGACGCACCGGGACATGGAAAAGAGAGAGAGAGAGAGAGAGAGAGCTTGAATGAGAGGGGGAAGCCACCCCAATGCCCAAGCCCCACCTCCTGCCAGAAGGACGTGACTGCCAGGCACCAAGCTTGCCCACAGAGAAGTCAGTTTGCCCACAGAGGCCAGTGCTGGCCGGGTGAGGCATGCTCTCACCTGCCCCAAATCTAACCAGAGACCTGGGGGGGGGGAGTGGCTGATTCCACCCTCAATGTACCAGAGGTGGCCAGACAGCTTTGGTGCTGTTGAAAGGGCCCCTGATCCACCTCCTGGCAACATTCACTCTCCCTAGATGTTCGGAGGGCAGGGGCTCGGGGCCCTTGCAGGCTCCAGCTTGAGCAGACCCCGAGGGGGGGGGGAGAAGAAGGTGCCCTTTCCTCTCTTTATCGCCACTCGTAGGGGAGGGCTGGATCCAGCACACGGTTGATGTACCGATGGGGATGGAAAGGGCCAGCCAGGAGCAGAAGGGGCCCGGCACCTCAGACTCCCCCCCCCCAGGCCTCCTGTTGGGAGGCTGCACAGCATTCCCCCACACACACACACCTGCCCGTCCCTACCGCCACCCCCGCCGCCCCAGGGCTGGCAGCCGGGCGCTCAAACTGGTTCTCTGGGGCTGCCTGGAGTCATTTCAGAGGGAGAAGGAAGGGGGCGAAGGGCTCCCCCCTGCCCTCCCCATCCCAGGCAGCCTCCACAGGCCCCTTTCTGCCGCCCCGCAAGGTAACCAGAGCCAGCAGACAAACTCCGTGGGCCGCTGCCAGTAACCAGATTCCCCAAGAGCTGGACTCAATTATTCATGAGCGCCACCAGCGCAGATCCTGTGACCACCCCAGCGCCTGGGTTGTTTCCATTCTAAAAACCCGGAGCGGAAAAGAGCAGGATGGAAGACAGTGCTTCCAAGGGATGCTGCTCAGGTAGGGTGGACCGCGAGGGGCGGCCATCGCCCTCCAGAAGGGAGCCATTGCACCAAGGCTGTTCTGCACAGAGGACGGCTCGCTTCCCCTTGCAAATGTCTCAGCCGAAACACCAGACTGTCCGGCTGTTCCCTCTGGCGCAGGGCTCAAGAGCTGCCTGGAGGAACCGCCTCCCGCCTCGGATAAGGAAGGGAAACCAGAGGTCAGCCATACGAGCCCCAACCGACTCACTCCCGAGGGAGGAACAAAGCTCTCTCAGGGGGTCCGTCTCCTTTGGGCTTTCAGTTTTGTGCCAGGGGGGCTTCTGCAGAACCAGAAGAGCCCCCCCCCCACTGGTTTTGGCACCACTGCCTTGCGGTAAGCTCAGACCCCAGGCAAGCTTTTAAAGCCTGTGGCTGGGGAGCGGGGGCAAAATCTCTGCGGCGAGCCAGCCCCCAAAATGACACGGCCCTTTGGCAGGGATGGTCTGAGGCAGCCAGAGGCTGAGGGTGGCGGGCAGGAGACGCTCTGAGCCCTCGCCCTCGCCCGCTCCATGCCCAGCCACACTGAACCCGGGGGGTGTGTGTGGCCCCAGGTCCCAAAGGTCCCTCCTCTGGCCAAGTGTGAAAGTGAGCAGCCGAGCCCCAGACGGCGCTTCTTGTCAGGACAGCTGACACACACATCCCACACACCCCCTGCACGCACGCACGGACACGCCCACACTCTTCAGCACCCGGCTGCTGGCTGCTGCTTCTGGGCTGCCAGAGCAGAGGGTCCTCCTGGACCCCCGGCCAGGGAGCAGGAGCGAGCGAGCGAGCGAGAGAGAGCGCTGCCCTAGGGAAGCGCCACCCGGAGCTCCACGCCATCCCTGCTGGTAGTTTCCCTCGTTCCTTTACAACACGGGGTGACTCAAGTGCATGCAGGGCCCGCTGGAACCGAGCAGAACAGGGGCAGCCCGAAGACGCCCTGGCTGACGCCACAGGGAAGCACACCCGGTGGCCCATCCAAGCAGGAATACAATCGGGACTGATGTAGGGCAGTAGAATTGGGGCCTTCCCGAGAACACATCCCACACTCGCAGCAGGGAGGCAGCCAGGAAAGGAAACCTGCCTCCCACCCCCTCGGCGCTAGACGAGCCGAACACATGGAAGAGAGGGTGACGCATGCTGCAGGGCATTGAGTGGGGCTGAGTGCCGAGGAGAAGGCCCCTTAATGACCAGCACAGCCAAAGGGAGGCAGAAACCCACAGAAGACCATGAAACCTATTTGCCCCCTTCTTCCCCCCCCCCCCCGTATACTCACTCGTCCGGCAATAAGGGTAGGCGTTCCACGCTTTCTCATGGATGTTCAGGGCTCCCTCTGGGGCCAGCATTTTCACGAAGGGGGGGACTTTGCTGCAGGGCAGAAGAAGAAGAAGAAGAGGGTGGGCATGCGGTGGCAGCACCATCTCACACAGGGGGGCAGAACCTCCATGTACACTCACGCACAAGCACACACACAACCCACGGAGGCCTGTGCCTGCCTCAGAGGCTGACCCCCCTCCTGGCAGCTGGCCACGTGGGTGTGTGGCGAGGGCCCCCTCCCACCCCTGGCCCAGAACACAGGAGGAGGATGCAGCACCAGCAGCAGCACCAGAGTCGGGGGGGGCAGGAAAAGCGGCCTGCCTGCACAGAGTGAGTGAGTGGGCCGGCTCTCCCTGGAAGCCTGCCTGCCCCCAGCCTGGGCTAGCAGGACAGGCTGGAGAAGCCCCACACGCCCGTGGGCTTGTAGACCCAGCGGCCTCCCACGAATGCCCACTCAGGAGGCGGTGGCTCCTACCACGGCAAGGCCATGAGGAACGACCCTCCCCTCCCCTCCCCTACCTCTGCAGGTGGTAGATCTTGTGCGTGTACTGGCCCCGCTCCCCATCGCGCTCGTAGGGCTCGTTGACCAGGACCTCCACCCCTTCGCCGCCTCCCGTCTCGTTCTTGCTGGCTTCGGCGACAGAGTACAGCTGCCCCACCTGATACTGGGGGGGGGGGGGGGAAGGATGCGATTAGAGGGGGGGGCGGAAGAGGCCGGCAGGCAACCAGGTCAGGCACGAGCCAGGAAGTGCTGGGCTTACACCTGTGAAGCGGCCGGCAGCCTTCAGCCCCTGACCACTTCCCCCCCCCGAAGGGCTCAGCCCCCTTCTCTGCCTTTCGGGAAGCACTTCCGGGGAGCGACCTCTGGGGAATGTGGCTCATGTCCTCTGGCGCTTGTCAGGCCCTTCCTGTACTGCCGCCTCTATTTAGTGGTCCCCCCCAGGTTTTCCCTCGTCCTGCCACTCGCCGTCTCTTGGGCTGAACTCCGGACGACCTGTGTGCCAAGCGTAGGCCCAGGTGCTCAGCCCCGACCTCCTTCTGTCAGCCCCCAAAGGCAGCCTGCCCTCCATCGACTGAGCAGCAGCCCAGGGCCCGGAGCGCTGGGGGGGGTCCCACCGGCACAGGGGTCTCTCTCAACCCGTTACGCTGGGACACCAGGGCATCGTGCCCTCCAGCCCCAAAGGGTGAGCAGGAAGCCAGGGCAGACGGGAGCCGAGGCCCGGGACGCAGGGGTGCGCCGGCAAGGGATGGCTCCCTGCCCCAAGAGCGGTGGAAGGGCCTCCACGGAAGGAGGCGCTGCCTCCCAGCCGAGCGGCAGAAAGAGAAAGTGCCAGGACAGGCTGAGTGGCTTTGTTTGGCGGCGCTGGGGGTGAGTCTCTGGACGGGGGTCTCCTGGGGACACAGAATCCTGGGTGAGCCGCCCTGACACAGGCGGCTCATTCATACACACACACTCTCTCTCTCCTCCCTCTCTCTCTCTCTCTCTCTTCTCTGCCCTCCCGCTCCACAGGTTGGCGCTTGGGCGTTAAGAGGATCAGGCCGCCGGGCTGCCGTCTTCACCCCTTAAGCTCCCCTGTTATTTCTGATCCTCTAATCCCATTGGTACAAGGAAGGGGGCCCAGATCAACCGGAGCATTAAATAAGAGCAGATCCTCTGGAGAAAGTGCCTGAGGGTGCCAATCCCTGAAAGGAACCCAGAGGGGGGCCCTCCACCCCCCCACACCTCGCATGAGACACAGCCTGGCTCAAGGGCTCAGGACACCCAAAGCCCCCCAATCCGAGGCACAAGGGGCTCAGCCCGAGCCAGGTGACGCAGCCCCAGGCCTGACCCCACAGGCTCTGCGTGCAGGCTGGGGAGAGCTGGGACCTCTCTGTTGGAAATGCCCACCATTCCCTTTTCCTGGGCCACCCTTTTCAGCTGGAAACCCTTTCACCCCACACGGATGAGTGGCACCTGAGAAAGGCCAGGTGAGAAGATGCACCTGAACTTCACAAAGACCCACTGATTCTGCTCTTGTAAACTCCCCCCCCCCAAATGCAAATATGCAAACAAGGGGGGGGGAATGAGCCCAAGGGAGGGACAGGAGGCGATGCCTGCTGCAGGACGGTCTGGCTTTGGGAGGGACTCCCTGGCTCTTCCGCACCTGCACGTTAGGGGCACTGAAGAGGAGGAGGGGGTCAAGGGAGCCCATCACCGCTCAAGGCCACGGGGGCTTGTTTGTTCACTGGTGCATGCATGCGCACACCCCAACCTCTTCTGTCGGAGCCAGAGAGGCCCTTCAAGGTTCTCCAGGACTCCAATCTGCTTAATTGAAACTGGGCATGAGTTTGCTTTGGTCTGTTTGGGCCTGGAAGCAGCCAAGAGCTGTCAAAGGAAGGTCTCGGGCGGGCGGGAGGTTGCTGTCGTGCAGGAGAAGAAAGGAGGCAGATAGACAGCCTGTCTCTTCTTCCCCCCCCCCCCGGCCACCTTTGGGGAAGCAGAAATCCCTACTGCTGAAGCCGCCCCCCCCCCCCGTCCTAAGGAGCTGCAAGCAAGGTAGGAGATGAAGCCACATCAGGCAGGGAGCAGGGGAGGCAGCCGCCACCTTGGCCCCAGGTACGCTCCAGGGCGACAGCCCTCGGGGAATCGTCAGAGCGGCTCCGCTTTGCTCCTTCTCTGCCAGGCAAAACCTGGCCAGGGCCAAGGCAGCCCTGGGGCCCGCCCGGCTGGGCTCCAGCGCAGGACAGACCCCCAAGCCCCTCTGGGGCAGAAGAGAAATGGAAGAAAAACAGACAGGGAAGGGGATCGTTTCGCCTCCTAGAGGGAGCAAAGCCGCTGGGCTAACTTGCGAAGAGGAGGGGAGCAAAGCCGAAGCCTCTCCTTTTCTAGCTTCTGGTGTTTCACAGCCGCCCCCAGCGGTGCTTCATTCCAAACCTGTTTCAGGGGGCAAAGGGTCAGGAGAAGAGGGTGCTGTGTGGAGCTGGTTTGGTGCTGGGAGCGAGCCTGCTGGTAATGGCCAACCCGGCAGAAAGAATGTCCCAACGTGGCGGCCCAGGCCAGGAGAGGACCACCGGCCCTCAGAAAAAGGCTGCAGATGATGGCTGTTCCCCTGGGATGAGGGACCTGGCTCTTTGGACCGGCGGAAACTCCAGCAACATATGTCGCCCAGCAAGGAAGCACCCTAAGAGCTGTACACCTGCGCAGCCTTGATGACCCCGACAGGAAAATCCCAGGAATCTGACCAAGGTCACCAGGGATCCCTGGTCACAAGGTTCGCCTGTTCCTTAAGCCCCCCGTCCTCCTTGCATGTGACAAAGAAGGGGGGGGGTCTGCGAGTCACAGTCCGCAGTCAATGCGTGGATTTATTCTCCATTAGGACTCTGCCCAGCTCCTCCATCAAGTCTGCCGGGGGGGGGGGAGGGAGGGATGGGGTGCAAATCAGGCCCTGCTTATCCTTGACTGTGACCCGGCTGCAAAGTGAAGCCAGCCTTGAGGTGAACCAATTCCTGGAAAGGAGGAAGCGAGTCCAAGGGGGGAAATTGCACTTACCTCTTCCACGGACACAGGCAGAACTACACGGCTGCAAGAGAAGAGGGGGGGGGGGGGGCGGGGGGAGAGAAAAAAGCAGGCATTGACTAAGGTCCAGCCCGGAGGAGCAGGGAAGCAGAGACGGTAGCAAATCACAGACCCATAGGAGAGACAAGAGGGGCCAGGATGGAGCATCACTTACCCCCTACCATGTCCGCAGCCAGCACAAACCAGGCCCTGTTCTTTCAAGCCAGCTCAGAAACGGGGGGGGGGGAGAGACATGCCACCTGCCTGGTGTCACAAAACGACAGCTTGGCAGGACGAGGGAGGAAGGTGGGAGAGAAAGCCAGGAGGGTTGAGGAGAGAGAGGAAATGAGAGCGAGCCACTTTTTAAAGTTGAGTGGCGTAGAGGAGGAAGCTGCTGGGAAAAGCAGCCACATCCAGGCCTCAGGACCAGACCCTAAAAGGTGTCGCGCAGGCAGAACCACAGGCCCAGCGCGGTCAGCTACATAAACCCCAGCACCCAAATTAAAGACGGCTCCCCTGCTTTCTCAAATATATCACCGCAATGGCCTTGCAGAAGAAGCCAACGCTTACAGACATACCACTATCGTGTTACCAGTGCTTTTGGCAACGCTCTGGATATTTCCCGGGGTGTGAGAGTGGGAAGAGAAAGAGGCAGAAGGCAAAGAGGCAAGAAAAAGGCGACACGCTCCCTACAGGGGTGTCAACGCAACCCTTCCGAAGCCTAGCCCCGGGGGAAGCCAAGGTGTGTCTAGAAGAGGTGCGCTGCGTGTCGGGACCCACCCTTCTCTAGGAACCAGCTGGCGGGCCGGCAAATCCACCCGGAAGTCCCTTTTGCTTTGGCTTCCAAAGCTCTCCTTGCAAAGATCTCACAAAGAGAAACTCGCAAGAGAACGGAAGCAGGCGTTACTTCTGTTCTGGGTGAGGGCTCCGGGCACGGGCACGGCCCACCACCACCGGGAATGGCCGGCGCCCAGCCTGGGCCAAGCTGTGGAAAGGCGGCCCACCTCTGAGGCACCACGAGGGCTATCCTGTGCAAAGGGCGGAAGCTGGATGGAAGGTGGAGGAAGGAGCCAAGCTTGCCCCGCAGGACCCACTGGCCGGCCGGTGCAGGGACTCCCCCACAGAGACCGGCCAAGGAGCCGCTGGTGCTCCTGAAACAGAAGCCGCCACCTCAGCAGCAGCAGCAGCAGCAGGAGAAATGGAGCCGGGGAGGTCAGTGGCTCTTGGCCCCTTTTTGCCGCTGGTGTCTGGTGGCCCATCCATGACCATGTTTGGAACTCGGCTCAGCAAGCAGAGAGCCTCCTTGCAAGGGCGGCTTCCTCAGCAAAGCTTCCTTAGCAAAGGACCCCCCCCCGCCCCGCTAAGCATAGCCGGGATGGATGGGTGTGTGGGTGGTGGGGTGGTGGGAAAGCGTGAGAGGCCCCCCTCTGCCCCCCAGGCAGGAGCAAGGAAAGGGGTGGGCCGGCCCTGGACGGAGGACCCGCGGGGGGGGGGCAGAAAGAGGGGAGGGGCAGCGAAGGGCAGGGCCCTCCCCTCCCCTCCCCTCCCCTCCCCCGTGCAAAAAAAGGGCCAAGAGTCTGGGGATGAGGAGCCAGAAGAGCCCGAGGACTAAAACATGGGGCGGGGGCGAGGTGGGGGGGAAAGGGGGGGCCTGGCTTCCTCTCCACCGTCGCCCCCACCCCACCTGCCCCCAACCCCAGTGGGTGGATGAGCGCGACGGGGCTGCGACCCCACGGAAGGAAGGTGCCGGGGCTGCTCGGGAGGGAGGGAAGGAGGGAGGCATCTTGGCCGGGCAGGAGAAAGAAGGAAGGCAGGCAGGCAAAGAGAGAGCAAGCGGGAAAGGATGGCGCCAGAGACCCCGACCGACCGACCGGCCGCCCCCCCCCCCCTCCCGGCTCCATCCCGCTGCCGGCAGCCGGTGACCTTCAAGCCCGGGGAGGCGCCTCCCCCCGTCCCGAAGGGGCTGCTCCCGCCCGAAGCTCCCCCCTCCTCGGCCCAGGACCCCGTCCCCGTCCCCGGCGTCCTCGGCCCGAACAGGGTCGGCGGAACTCCCTGCCACGGGCCGCCCAACCCCCCGGCCGTCCGCCCCCCCCTCAGCCCTACTCACTATTCCTTGACGAGCACCATGGCGGGGTGGGGGGCGTCGGTGGTGGGGGTCGTTGGCCCCCCGGCGTCTCCCTCCCGCCCGCCTTCCTTCCTGCCGCGCGTCCGACCGTCCTTCGGCCCCGCCGTCCCTCCGTCCGCGTCCGCCTCACTCTGGGTTCCGGGCGGGGGAAGGGGAGGGAGGGAGGGAGGGAGGGCCGCGCGTTCCCCGGCAACGGCCTCTGCGTCACCGCGCCAACGACGGCGGCGTGACGTCACGGATAGCGCGGGGAGGGGCCCCGAAGGGGCGGGGCCTCCTGGACCGCAGGGGACGGCGCTGTGCCGGCGACGCGTTTCGTCACCCGAAAGGGGCGGAGCTTCAAATCGGTGCTCCTTGTCTCTCCCGCCCATGTCAGGATCTTTGCTTGAGGGGAAAAGATGGACGTGCTGCGCATGCGCGCGGGTGGAGGGCGCTCCTGTGGCCGGGCAGGGGAGTAAAGCGTACCTCTGAGCATGTGCTGAGCTCCCGCTGACTCTTCCCCCACCCCCCTCTCGCCCGCTTCCCCTCCCCCCTCGCTCAAGGCCGGTCATCGCCTTCGCCTGCTCCAGACGATGGGGTGGCAGGCAAGGCGGCACTCTGCACATGGACAGAGTCGCTCCCACCTGCTGCACTCTTCGCATGTTCTGAGGCGGGAAAGCAGCTGGCCTTCATTTGGGTTTGCCAGGCCGCTTTGCCTCCCAGGGTTCAGCTCCTCCTTCCTTCTCCACTGCCCTGGGAGGTAGACCAGGATGATGGGTGTGGGTGGGTGTGTGGGTGGGTGAGGGGGTGAGGCAGTCCTTAGGTGGATGCGGACTTGAACCTGGGTCCACAGCAACACACCTCACGGGGAAGGGAAGCCAAGAGGCCCAGGGAGTGTCGGCGGTGGTGGCTCCTTTCCAGCCTCTACCTTCTTTCCTCCCGCTGCTGTCGAGGCAGCCTTCTCCGTGTGTGTGTGTGTGTGCGCGCGGCCTCTGGGCGATTCGAAACCTTTCTTCTTCTTCTCCTCTTTCCAGTTTAGCCTCTTCTGCAAACGGGACGACCAGCCTCCCTCCTGCGCTCGTCCACCACCTTCTCAACAAAGAGCAAGCCTGAGGCCAACACAGAACACCGCGATGCCCACGCTGCCCCCGTTGCCGAGGAAGCCGCAGTGAGCGATGCGTCGCCCGGGCCTCCACTTCAGGACTTTGCCCGCAAGCACGTTCAGGATCGTCGGGCTCACAAGCGGTCCCAGGGCTGGCATAGCGGGTGAGGAAGACCCTCCGCAGGAGGCCGTGTGGCTTGCGCCTTCCTCAGCGTCGTGCCCCCCTGGGAGAGCCGGGTTCAAATCCATGTCCAAGCCCTGCTTCGCTTGGGGACCTCCCCCCACAGGGAGCGTGCAATCTCTCAGTAGGGGCATGAACACGTCGTCTGAAATCGAGAGCCTCCTTTAATGTGGAAGGACAGCGCGCCTCGCACAAAAGGCCGGGCCTGCAGGGTAGGCGACGAGCCTCCCTCCGCCAGTCTGTTGGGGCTGCTGTGGGCCCTTCTCCTCTGCGAGAGGCCACGGGGTCCCTGACACAGGATGATGGGGGGGGGAGAGAAGGAGCGTTTTGGTCTCCCCGCCCCCTCCTTTCCAAACACCTGGAATCAAAAGGCTGGCCCTGCTGTGCCCTGCGGGCAAGGAAGTGCCAGGGTTACCCCTGAACAGTGCAGGACGTGTCTCTCGAAGCCGCTGCCTGGGCGGTGCCAGTTTCACCCAGGAGGTGGCTGGGCATCGCCCTTCCGTGAGTCAGGTTTTCTGTGTCAAGAGGGGCAAGGGCTGAGTCAGTCAGGGCTCTCCTCGCCTGCAACACCACCACCACCCCCGGCTGCTTGTTGTTGCAAGGCCGGCAGGCTTGGGCGCCTCCGTCACCTGCCCCTCTCTCTCTCTCTCTCTCTGGCCGGTTGCACAAGCCTCGGACTCCACCTTGAGGCTGGACGGTGCCTGGGAGGGGAAAGAGCGCTTCGTTCAATGCCGGGCTCCTAATGCTCAGTGGCTTCAAGGTTTCAGAGGAGCCGTCGCGCTGGTCCGTTTCGAAAACAGAGAGCAAGCATGGCAACAGAAGTAGGTGGGACTAGCAGTGTTATTTCAATGGGAAGGTCCATGGATTAGAACTCGCTCCTTCCAACAGTGTCTGGAAAAGGGGACTGTAACCCACAAAACCCCAAACTCAAATAAACGGATTGGTCTTAAGAGTGTCCCCAGCCCTTTGGGCCTTGGCGTGGAGTTGGTGCAGGGTTTGTGCAGGGTCAGGCCCTAGAAATAATGGGAAGCTCCTCAAAAACAGCCCAGCCCTGCACGGGGAGCCTCAGCGAAGGAGGAGGGCCCTCCCTCACCGCTGGCTTTTCTTCCACACCTTTTCCCACAATTTTCGGGAAGGGACCCATGAAGAGACTCTGAGGAGCAAACACAAGACACGGGGGGGGGGGAGAGGCTTTTCTGCTCCAGTGCCCAAGCTGTCCTGGCATGATGGGCACACCCCCCCCAACACACCCACCCACCCAGCTGCCAGCTCCGGCTGTTTCATCCTCAGATGTTGTCAGGAAAGCCGGGAGGTGGCTGCAGGGCCCGGCCTTTCTTTCACACCATGATTTGAGCTTGCACTTTTGCAACGGGTGGGGTGGGTGGGGTGCGGGGGGGGGGGGAGATAGCTGCAATCCCCAACTGGTCCCTTGCAAACACAAGGACTTTTCATAGAAAGCCAGAATGGAAATGTGAGCCACGGTTGTATGAATGTTATTTTATTACAGGCAGGTTTCACAATCCTGTTGTGATGTGTTGCACTTCTTTGCAGGGTCCGAGCGGGGCCCCTCCCCCGGGTGCTCCACTACACACCTCACACCTCCCCGCTTCGCTGGCTGCTCCTCAGGGGCCCTGATCCAGCAGTCTTCCTCACCAGGCCCCTTTTCTGTCCCCCCCCCCCCGGTCCTGACTGGAGAGGTTCCCATTTTATGGCACTTCCACCACCTTGAGAATTTTGCATCTCAGCCCTTGGTGGGCAGATGGTTCCATTCTGGCTACGCAGGAGATCCGCGTGGGGTGAATTCGCTGCTACCCAGCCTGTGGGTTTTGGGGGGGGGGAAGGTTTGCAGCAGGGACTCTTCCATTGTACAAAACTCAGCTTCTGTTTTGGAGTGATCCAGACACACGACGAGGGGGAGGCTGTCTCTCCCTCCCCAAGATTTCTGGAGGTGGCCCTTCTGTTTGTGTGTTGTGCAAAACCTAGAGTCCCCTAGCCTGTCCCCCCCCCCCCCGAGAGGCCAGCCAGCTGCATTTGGAGTGCAGGGCGCCAGTTTTTCAGGGGGCAACGAATGGTCCCTCTCTCCCCCCCTCCTTGAGTCCCATTCCCCCTTCTGCAGCTGACCGCCACCATGGCCGGGCTTCCACGAATAGTCTCGTACGTGTCCCCCCCCACCCCACCCCCACCCCCCCCAGCCAAGCACCCTGCTGTCCTGCCTCTTCTGCTTCTAAGAACGAACCCCTTTGGGCGCCACTCCTTTTCCCACTTGCTTCCCAAGTGGTGAGTGAAGTCCAGGCACCCGAGGAAGAAAAGGGTGAGGGTGATGGCGGGCTCCGTTCTGGACACGGCTGCAGTGACGCCAGGGCAGGAGAGGAGCCCAAGTGGGAGGGTGTGCGACAGCACGAAAAAACAGGGCTGAGGGCTAGGTACCCCGTGCTCCTCTGTCAGAGCCGAGAGACGCGCTGCTCTGGAACGGGCGAGGAGGACGCGAGAGGGCGCAGCTGCTCCAGCCCCCTGGCCGGCCACCCGCCTTCCCTCCCGTGGGGGCCTGGCCGCGCGAGCGGGTGACGGGGGAGGCATCGTGCAAAGGTGTTTCTAGGACCAGCAGGCAGGCTCTGCTCTTTGGGGGGGGGGAAACGCACCAAACAGACCTGAACCGAGGGGCCAGCCGGCGGCCCCCCTCTCGCCCGGAGGCAGAGAGAGGAAGCCTCCAAGCACCCAGAGGGAGGCAGAGGGCGCCCGCTGAGCCCGGCTTTCTATTCCTCTTTCAACGCAGCAGAGCAGAGCATGGCACACACACACACATACATACTACCCAGCACGCACGCACGCACGCACACACCCAGCCTATATATTGCTTGTTAAGGCACCACATGGGCGTGTGGGGGCCACCAGGGAGGCACAACCCCTTTCCAGGTGACCCGCCTGCCCCAATCCCCATCCCAGCAAACAGGCAACTGGAGTTCAAGGGCCGGGGGTGTGAATCCAACACCAGTCCCTCTGCAGCCCAGCCCAGTCCAGTCCAGCTGGCCAGGGGAGGGGGGAATGTTGTCTTGTCTCTTCCGTCCGTTCCCTTTGGAGACAGGATTCGCTTCCAGCGCTCCCTTCAGGAGAGCTAAGATAAATGACCCAGCACCAGGCAAGCGGGCAGAGGCCCCCAATCCCCCCTCTGGCAGTGCCTGGGTTGGGGAGCGACAGGAGACCCCCGCTTTCGGCGTGCAAAGAGTCCGTACATTCAGTTCCTGCCACGGCCCCTCCCTCAGAGGCCTCCGCCCGGCCCCCACCCCGCCGTTTTCCAGCCTCCCCATCAGAGAGGGGGGCGCAGGGCCTTCCAGGAGGGGCTTTTCTCCCAGGCCACAGGACCAGCGCAGGATGGGGGGGGCGACGCTGAGGGAGAGGATCTGTGTCTTGCGCAGGTACAAGCCGAGCAGTGGAAGCCGGTGGGGGGGACGGCAAGAGGGGTGGGGGCGGACGGACAGATGGACGGAGTCACCCGGCTGCCCTCCAGGCAGGCCACCAAGCCCAGCCAGGTGTCCCCCCCACACCCCCCGTTTTCCCTTTGTGGAGGCCAAGGTGGGCTTTGTGCTGCATTGGGACAGCCCCCCCCGGGCGTGGGAAGTTGAGGAGGAGGAGGAGGAGGAGGCATCCAGCTGTGAAAGGGGTCGGGGGGGGCCTTTGGGGAAAGCCCCAAGCCCAGCCCCTGCTGTGAACAGGAGAGAGGAGCAAACCCTCGGCCCCGGCTTGTGCAAGAGGGGCAGGTCCGAGAGCCGAGTCCGAGGGCCCCCCCCCCCCCGGATCGGCAAGAGGCCGCTAGACGAAGGCTTCCTGGTCGGGGCTGCTGTTGATCTTGCAGAAGAGCTTGGCCTCCTCCTGCTTCTGCTCCTTCTCGCGCTCCAGCCGCCTCCGGTAGCAGATCAGGTAGAGGGGCAAGCAGAAACCCAGCATGCTGACCCCAAGGAGCCCCACGTTGACCTGGCAGCAGGACGGGGGGGGGGAGAGAGAGAGAGAGACCCCTGAGGTCAGAGCAGGAGGGGGGGTTGTAGGGTGGAAAGGGGGCTGAAGACCTCCTTCCGGGGAGGCGAACAGCGCCTCCTGCAAGTGCCCCCCCCGGCAGAGGGAAATCCAGCACGGGGAGGTGGGGGGGGCAGGCGTCGGGAAGTGTGGAAGAACACCAAGAGGCAACTTTCGCCTGCATATTTTAAAAAAATATATAGCAGCCCTCTCCCTGCCCCCGCTGGCCCCCACCCCGGTCCGCCCTCTTTGTCTGTCCCCTGCTTCGGTCCAGATTCTGCGCTTGGGTGTTGTTTTCTGGGAATTCTTGAAGGCAGTGGTGGTGTCCCCCCCCACCTCTTTATATCTGTTGCACCACCAACTCTTGGCCACTCCTGCAACGCTCAGGGTAAGGGTCTCCTGGCCTCCTTCCCGCCCCCCCCCCCCAGCCGGCCTTCACGCTGCTTGTGGGGCCATGTGGGGAAGGGCCTCCAGCTGCCTCCACCCCCAACTAGCCTCTCCTTCCCGCGTCACCCTCACAGCCGGAGGGCACGAGGTCCCAAGGCAGCCACTTACCCAGAGGGGGTCACCTTCCAGGGGCCCCATCATGGCGAGGAAGAGGGGCTGCTGGAGGAGTGCGAAGAGGGCGCTGATCAAGGACTGAAGCCCCGTCAGACTCCCAAACTGGGTGGAAGGGTACCTGTTGCAAGGAAAGGGGGAGGAAGGGGCCATGAGCCAGATGCCCCCCCCCGCAGGGCTTGGCCCACCTCAAGCCCTGCCCTGCTTCCGCATCGCCCTCCGCCCTCCCGGTAGACACTCAGCCCTCCCCCCCCGGCGCCCACCTCTTCCACCCCGACCCCCGGGGAGGGGGGGCAGGGGCAGGCAAGGGGAATTCCCCGAGGGGACAGGGCCCTGGGTTCGGGCACCCATTCATTCCTCCAGCTCTTTCCTGCAGGAGGTGCTGAGCCTCACACAGGTCTCCGCCTTCAGCAGAAATCGCCCACTGAGCTGCCCTGTATTCGGGAGGCCTTCGTCCGGAATGGGGCGGGTGGGGAAGGGTCCTCTGGGTGATCTCCCTCCGGCTCTCCAGGGCCCCCCAGGAGTGGCTTTCTGGCAAGATCCAGAGAGCCACAGCACCACTCTCTGGATCTCAGCGACAGACAAGAGGCAGAGGCTAAGACGGCAGGGATTCTGCGCATGTGTGCGCGCGCACACGCTCACACACACACACGCACACACACACAGAGCTGTCATCAGGGAAGCTAATAGAGAACGTTTCAGGCTTCCTCTGTTTGCCCCACGGTGGGGAGCAGGAAACTGAAACGGGCCTTTCTGGCAACTGGGGTGAGGATGTTTACTTCGGCCGGCGAGCCCCGCTGGCCGGCCAGCTTTGGCCTGAGGGACGTAGTCAGGCATCTGTTGCGGGTCACACAGGTCGGGTCCAGCCTTCCTGAGCAGCCTCAGCTTGGGAGCGAGGAGACTCCGTAAACAAGCCAGGCTCGGAGGCCTTGGCTGCCTTCCCAAATCTCGACTGGGCAGGAACGAGACCTCCTGGAGGACAAACATGTTGATCTCGAGCGGCGGATCCGCGTCCCTGATTACAAAGTGCTGAATGTGGGCGTTTGGAGATGGAAAAACAGCGCCTGGGAGAGGGAGGGCGGGCGGGCGGGCGCTTGGTCCTCCTCCAGCCGTTGGGCAACCAGGCTTCACTTTGCTCAAGTTCACCCAACCCCCTCGCGGAGAGGAAGCACTGAGCGCTCTTGCTTGTCTTAAACACACACACACACACACACACACAGACACACACACACACACACACACACACACACACACACACACAGACCAACACTCAAGGGCAGGAACACAAAGAGCCAGCCTGGTCGAGCGAGTTGCAGCTGCTGAAACTGGATCTCAGTGACGGCCAGGCCGGGCCGGGCTCTCCCACCCACCCACCCACCTATTTACCCGGCCGGCCGGCCGGCAGAGACACCCGAGAGAAGGCGAGGAGCCCAATCGGAGGCTTTGCTCCCAGGACTCCCTCGGCCGAGGTGGGGGCCCCCAGACAAGCCCTGGGGGTGGGGGTGGGGGGCAGAAATCCGCAAGCCCCAGAGAGGAAAGCGAGGCCACAGGCCGGGCCCAGGGTCAGGCGGCTGTTTTGTTCCCGAAAGGAACGCTGCAGGGGGGGGGGGCACCGTGCCCTTATCAGATGGCAAAAAGGGAACACGGGCGCCTATGGCCTGCTTGAGCAATCCTGCCCAGGGGAGCAATACCACCCCCAGCCATCCCCGGAAAGCATCCTCGGCCAGGCCAGGCCAGGCCAGGGAAGGGAGAAAGCGTGGCTTGCTAACCACTCTCGTCCTCGGGCAGAATGGCTCGCTGGGAAACGAGGACCCCTCCCAGCCGAAGGCACGGGGAGCCCCGGCCGCAGCCGACGGAGAGCCGAAAGGGGGCTGGCGAGGGGAGGGGGCGGCAGGCTTACACAGCTGCGTAGAGGCCGCCCACGGCCGAATGGATGAACCCCCTCACAATGGTGTGCAAGATGAAGGAAAGGATCTGGAAAAGAAGGCCATTGGGGAGCAGTGAGGCCAGAGCGCCAGAACCCCTGGGGCTCCCCAGATAGGCCGGACCCCCCCACCCCCACCCCCCACCCCCTGCCCAGGCGGGTGTCCCACTGATGCTGCCCTCCCCCACTGGCCAGAGACCACGCCACCACGACCGGGCTCACCCACCCTGGCAGCAGCAGCACCCAGACCAAGGCTCCCTAGCCTCACCCAGGGGACCTCGGAGCAGACCGGGGGGGGGGGGGAAGGGGAGGCCAGGCACTCACTTGTAAAGGCAGGTTGGGGACCAGGCAGGTCACCCCGAAGCCCACCAGCAGCAGGTTGGTGAAAGCGAAGGCCCGGGTGGCGTTGGAGACCTTCTGGATCTGTCGGTCCCGGCGCGGCTTCGGTTTCAGCTTCTTGCTGCCCCTGCGGAAGAAGAGGGAGGGGGCCTCCGTGGATCGTGGCCCTTCGCGTCCCGTGCCCGGAAGGCCCTTCAGCTTCTGGGGGGGGGAAGGGGCGGAGGGAGCACCCTTCAAAGGACCCCCTTGTCCCGCCTCCACCTCCGCCCCAGATCTATCTAGGTCAGTGGAATCTCCGGAGGCGTGAGAAGGGAACCTCGACCCGGTAACCCGGTTTGCACCTCCTCCTCCTCCTCCCTGCCAGCCAAAGCGGCACCTGCGCCCACTTGCCTGGCAAGCGTGTTTTCTATCCTGCCTCACACGCCTCTGAAACTTTGTAGAACTAGGGCATCATGGGTGACCTGAGTTCAAGTTCCCACAGAACCACGAAGCTCAGGAGGCAAAGAGAGCCGCAGGGACGCCCGGCCCAGCCATGAAGTTGGCCAGCTGGGTTCGGTCACGCCTGGAGGGGATGCGCATTTCCCGCCCCTGGCATCACAGGCAGGGGGGCAGCCTTGCCTGGGGGTTTCCTCCCCGACCCTCCCCGGAGGGGGGTCAAGCATTACACGCCCCCAGGGCACGCGGCCAGGGGTCCAGAGGAGCAGCTACGTACTGGCCGGCATCCCCCGCCTCTTCGGAGCCACCGCCGTCATCGTCGTCACACTCCTTCAGCTTCCAGTCCATGATGTAGCCGATCACGGGCGCCGTCAGCAGGCAAAGCAGCTGCAGGACCCCGAAGATGGAGGTGTAGAGGCCCACTGGAAGGCAGGGGAGACCAGAGGGGGATCATCAAGAGTCTGCGGGTCGCCCTCGCCTCTCAAGGCCTTGGGGATCGGGGCCGGATCAGACGGACGACCAGCTCGGGCGTGTCGCACAACTCTTGCATCCCAGGGAAGACGAAGGGCCGCCCAAACCCATCACCTCAGCCCAGTTCCTTGGTGCTTCCTACCACCCACCCTTTGGTTCCCCTCGTGACCAGGAAGAGCTCAAAGGAGGCCTGACCCCTAAGCGGAGGCCTGCAGGTGGCGGGTCCAGGCGCTGGGGAAACTGAGGCAGCGCTTGGACCACCACCAGGGGCTGCCAGTCGGGGAGACGGGAATGGCCAGTCCACCGGGCCCTTGAGCAGCGGGGCTTTCATGAAAATCCCTCCGGGCTCCGGCTCCTTGACAAGGTGGTGGCAGCCTCCCAAGTGGGCTGGCGCCAGGGAGGGTGGGCTGTCCAGAGGGGGACCCCCCCCTGAAGGAAGGCCAGGCCAGCCGAGAGGAGAGAAGAGGGGGGCTCCGTCGGATGGGGCTGGGGGAAGCCAGGCAGCGCTGGACCCCAAGACGGAGCTCTCCTGTCGGAGGAGCTGCAAAGGATGGGGTGGGGGTGCGACGGGGGGTTGGGGGCAGGCAAAGGGGCCTGGAAGCTGATTAGAGAGCGCACACACAAACACACACACAGCTGTCTTCCCCCCCTCACACACACACACACACACCCCGCCACCCTTTCACGGCTTCCTTCTTTCCCAGCGCCTCCCTGTTGTTTTGCATGAAAGCACCTCCTGATTCATCTCGTTCACAGATTCCAGATTTAACAAGCCCAAACTGGATCTGGCCGCTGCGCCAGAGAGCAACGGGCGGGCGGCCGCAGCCGCCGCAGCTCCGTCCTGTTGGGCAAAAGACAAACAACCGGCTCACGTCGCCCGCCCGGGCTCTCTGGCTGGCTGCCCTCCAGGAGCTATAAATATGGGCCTGAGTCAAGAGCGCAGCCGAGGCGGAGGCTCCTCCTCCTTCGAACTCGCAGCCAGGCAGAGAATGGGTCTCCCCTGGCTTGGGCGCAGGAGGGGGGGCGCGGGGGTGAGAAGAGAAGAAGGAAGAAGGCCTTTGAACCAGGAGTTGCTGAGGCGGGCGCGACGTCACTCCCTCCGGGCTCCCTTCCCTCAAGGAGGCCAATTTCCCCGAACTTTTGCTGAGCAAGCGAACTCCGCAAACCCCTGACGGGAGACGTGACACATGGAAGTGTGTCATGGAAAGACGGCCGGAATTAGTGCTGACCTTCAACCAGCCGCCGGCCCTTGGGAAACGGGGCCATCGCGCCTTGACTCCAAGCGAGTGAGCGAGAGAGAGACACCGTCCAGGGTGCCCCGTCCCTGACCTGTGGCACCTGAGGGGGGGGGCAGGGAGGGAGGGAGGGAGGGAGGGGGGTCAGCCGCTTTCAGACAGCCCAGGAGAAGCAACCCAGGGCTTCTCTCTGTCTTCCTGGCCAAACGAACACACACACACACACACACACACACACACACACACACACACACGCGCACTTGACAGGCCACCGAGAGGAGGCTTTTCCTTAAGGTCCCTCATCACGGGAGGAAAAGCAGAGTTTCCCTCAGAAAAAACCCGAGGAACCTGGCCCAAAAAGACGGGACGGACACGCAGGCGCGCCACCCTCGTCTAGGCCAGAGCAGGACGTGCCCCCTGCACCAAAGGAGCAGAGCCCCCAAGGAGCCCCCTTCCGCTTTGGCAGGTCCTGCAAGATCAGGGCTGCCAGGAGGACCCTCAGAGCGCCTTCTCTGTGTGCAGGAGGTCCCGGGTTCGAGGCCCCCTCCTGTGAAGGGAAAGACCTCTCCGCCCGCCCGCCTGTTCGCCCGCCCTCGCTGGCCTGTTGGGGTCCTTAACAGACCCTTGGCAACCTCTTCGGCCGGTCCCCTAAGGTTCCCCTCACCCTCGGCCCCCCAGCCCCGTAGGAACAGCAGGCCGAGGGAGACTGAGAAGAGACCCCCCCTCACGCCCCCCCCACGTACCCGTCTCCAGATCCCCGTCCACCAGGAACTCCAGGATGTTGTTCATGGCCCCCATGTAGAAGATCAGCCGCAACTGGGTGACGCACATGGTGATGAGGCTGAGCAGCAGGATCGGGCTGAAGACGCTGTGCATGAAGGACGGAGAGGCTGCCGGCCAGAGGAGGAAAGGGGAGGAAGGCAAGCAAGCAAGAGAGCCGTCAGGCAGGCGGCCAAGGACTGGCCGACGGAGCCTCTCCTGGCCGGCCTCCGGAGCCAGGCCTCGTCCCGCTCGGGGAGGCTGTCCTTTGGGGGCCCGGACCAGACCCCCCCTCCCCCCCGCTCTCCACCTCCCTTGTGCCAGAGAGGTGGGTCCGGACTGGCTTCTCCTGAGAATGGCTCGTGGCCCGGGGCCTGAGCCCTCTCCAGGGGAGGCAGCAGAAAAGGGTGCAGGGGGGGCAGGCAGGGGGAAAGTGGCTGCTCCACGGGATCCAAGCAGCCCGCGGAGGACTTCTGCCCCAGCGGCCCTGGGCCACAGAGCAGAGCTGGGAGACATTTCTCGGCCTGCGAGGAAGCCACGCTGCTCATGGCGTGGCCAGGGGGGGTCCCGCAGATGCCCGATCGGCTCACCCGCGTGGTCAGGCTCGCACTTGACCTCCAGGTCGACGGTGGAGAGGCAGAGCTTGTGGCCGTCCTGGAGCGGGGCCGCCTCCTTCGGGCCCTTCATGGAGCTGCCGACGCTGAGCCGGCGCCCGACCGTCGTCACCTGCTTGTAGAACTGCTTCCCGGTGATCTTGTGGTCAAAACCCAGCCAGCTGAACTTGATCTTCACGCTGCCCGGCCGGAGGAAGGAAGGAAGCAAGCGGGGGGGGGGGGCAGGGAAGAAGCCCAGCGGTGACCGACCGACCCCGCCTGGCGCGCCGCCCGTATCGCCAGGCAAATCCCCCTGCGGGTTGGCCCCCTTCGTGGACCGCTGGACGGAAGACTCCCCCCCCCATGTCTGTCTTTCCTCCCTCCTCCCCACGCGCTGCGACTCACGTGTAGTCCATGTCTTCGGGGCCGGGGAAAGGCTCCAGGGGCCAATTGAAGAAGCAGTTGAAGAAGACCAGCCCTGCACAGCAGGCCCAGACGACCAGAATGAGGATGAAGGAGACCCCGAAGTCGTAGATGACCTGGAGAGCCGGAAGGAGGAAGAACGGGGTGGGGGGGGTGGGAAATCAGGCCTTTCTCTTCCCCCCCCCCTCCCCCGGGCCCAGAGCCGACCACCTCGGATGCCCTGGAGGGGCCTCGGGTGGGGTGGGGGGGCTTCTGCTCTTCCCCCAGCGACACGACAGCCACCCACCCAGCCCGGATGTTCCTCTTCACCCCTAATTCCAGTGTGAGGATGATGGGAAAGGTTTCCCCGGCCACCTACCTTGATCCCAGGGAAGGTCACAGCCGAGGAAGCGTAAGAGCCAATCATGAGGGCGATGAAGGTGGAGCGGAGGTCCCCGAACATGTTTGGCAGCTGAAAGGGAAGGAGGGAGGGAGGGAAGGAAGGAAGTGGGGTTGAGAGGCAGGCTGGATTGGATTGGAGGGGGTGGGGTGGGGTGGGGTGGCAGGGAGAGGAGCCGGGGACCCTCACAATGCCTCGTGCGGCCTCTTAGGGTCCACTTAGCCTGCCCGGTCGTGGCCGTGGCCAGGAGGACCCACCTCCTTGGTGGTTCCGGGAAGAGGAGGGAGGGGCTGCAGGGGCGGGAGGGCTTTTCTCCGGCCGCTCACGGGTGGCCCTCCACAGGCCAGGTGGTCTGGCGGGCGGGTGGCCGGAGGGCTGGGTGGCCGACGCAGGACAAGTTTCGGCCAGCCGAGGGCCAGGCAGGACTGAGCCACCCCGGCCGACAAGAGGGCTCTCCCTCGGGGGCCGTTGTGCACACAAACGGAGCACCCCCCCCTGCACCGTCCGGCCGTGGCCAGCCGCAACGGCGTGTCCCAGCCCCTCCACTCCCCACTCTGCCCGTGGGGGAAAGGGGGCTTCGGGGCGAGATGTGGAGCCAAAGCACCAGGGAGAAGTCGCCACGGGGCCAACGTCAGGCCAGCTGCCCCCACTAAGCCTCTAACCAAACCCCGTCTCGCCCGTCCCGAATTCCCCAGGCGGCAACGTTCTGCCCTTTGCTTGTTAAAAGCCTTGGCCTTTTCGGCGGCCCCTGAAGGGGCCCGTGTGGCCCCCGGAGCAGGGAGGCCCCTCGCCTCGGCCCCAGCCCTAGCCTGGCGGCTGCTGCCGGTGGTGGTGGTGGTGGGTTTTAAAGGGCCTCCTTTCTGGCTCCTGCCTGGAAAGGTCGCTCCCTGGGGCGGAGGCAGCATTTTGGAAGTGGCTCAGGGCACCCGTCCCCCCCCCACCGTCCCTTCCTCCACAGCCCCCCCCCCAAATGATCCAAACGCCCAAAAAGGAACCAGGTGGAGGCCTGGAAGAGGGACCGCTTTCCTGATCCAACATACGTAGGGCTGTGTGTGTGTGGGGGGAGTGTTGGCTGTGGGGGGGGGTCGGGGGATTGGGGGGGTCAGGAGAGGACAAGGGGGACCTCAGAGCCTGGGCTTAGGCCAGGGAGGAAGGACAGCATAATAAAGGCAACCAGGGGCAGCGGGGGGGGGGGGGGAAGAGGGAGAGATTTGGAGGCATAAACAACCCCACCGAATCCCTGTGGCCTTTCCAGGAATTCCTATGAAAGGCACCTGTTGGGTTGGGGATGGGGGTGGTGGTGGTGCAAGGGTCTGTTTACTGCACTGGGCATGTCCCTGCACTGATGATGATGATGATCCCTCTGGCAGGAAAGGAAGTTGCTTCCACCTGCCTCAGCCTCTCTCTCTCTCTCTCTGCAGCGCCTGCTGGATCGCTCGCTCGCTCCCTCTCCCTCTCTTCTCCTCCCCCCCCCCCCAGATGCAATGCAGCAGCCAGGTCCTTAAATAACCCCAGAGCCAAAGAGGAGGAGGAGGAGGAGGAGGAGGACGGGACTCCTTTACAGATGCTGCTTCTCCCTTTGGTGGTCGTGGTGGTGGTGGGGGGGGGGAAGAGATGAACAGGAGAAGCCGGGACCACCCAGCCACCCACCCTTCCTCCCCATGGCCAACCATTCTCCGTCCTGCCCCAGAGCCTCAGCCCTTCAGAAATCGCTGCGGGGAAGCCCCAGAGTCCGGAAATGGGGAGCCAGGGGCCTGCGGGGCCTTTTGGCCTCCCTCTGCCCTGCTCAAGAGGGCCAAGAGCAAGGGGTGACGGCCGGGGGGGGGGAGAGTGCAACGTGCCTGGCCGGGGGGGGCAAAGGCCCCCGACCCCAGTGGCTGCTGGTCCTCCTTGCCTGCCCAAGAGAACAAAGCCCTCCGGTGGGATGGGGCGCTTCGGAGCAGAGCAACAGGAGGGGGAAGGTGCTCAGCACCAGGTGCTGGCCTCCCCCCCCCAGCCCGGCCCGGAGTCACCTCCCTCTCTGCCCCCTCCCTCCCCTCCCCTCCAGCTGGTGTTTGTGCAGCTGCCTCACCAAACACAGCTGGGGGGGGCAGAGTGGGAGCGTCTCTGGTTCACCCCCCCTCCCAGCAGAGCCCATGGCTCTGAGGAGCCTCCTGCTGGGCTGCCCCCCCATGCTGGGGGTCACACACAGGGCCCCTCCTCGCCTGCTAACCAGGAGGAGCCCCACAACTCCCCCGCCACTGCCCCAACCTCATCTCTTCTTTTAGGGGGCCCTAACCGCCCCCCCCTCTCCAGCAAGAGGCCTCCTCGAGCCTCCGGGGTCTCTGGAAAGGCCTCCCCCAGCCCACAAAAGGGGCCCCAGCCCTGAAGAGGCGGGGGGGGGCTCTTCCCAGGCTTTCGAGGGCAGAGAGAGTGAGGCCCCATTGGCCACCCCCCCACCCAACGCAAGAGGTGGTGGGGCCAACAAGGGACACACACACACACCGGATCCAGGTGCAAAAGGCGCCCCCCTCCCCAGACACTTACTGTGAGAGAAGTGAAGGTCAGACACATCCCCCCGAAGCCGTTCAGGGCCAGCGCGATGAAGATGAGCACCGACAGAGCTGGGGAGGGAGAGCGGGGTTGGGGGGGGAAACACGACTCTCAGCCAAGCAGATCCGCCAATGCACAAGGGCCGCGGCACCTGCTCCACCTCCCAGGGAGCTCAGCCGCTCAGCCCCGGGGACCCCGATGGGGCAAGAGACGGAGGGGGAAGCTCAGCCACCCTCACCCTACGCCCCCCCCATCATCCTTCTGGAGGTGGGTCCCTCCCCTCCCCTCCCCTCCCCTCCCCAGGAAGGGACTCACAGTCTGGGTTGCTAGCCCCATAGGCGATCATCACGCACGATGCCGCGAAGCAGGCGCTGCCAGGAAACAAGAGGGCGCCAGTCACGGGGGGGGGCAGCTAAGGGGGCACAGGAGGCCGGGAGGGCAGTAGAACCCGTCCCGTCCCCCGTCCCCCCCCCCACCGACTTTGTTGGCAAGAGAGCCACAAACACTCCCGGGCAGTGTTCCCCTTTTCTACCTTTGACCCAGTCATTGCCCAGGAAGCGCCCCCGCCCGTCTGCCCCCCTACGTTAATCAAGGGTACAATCCAGACGTCTAATAAACAGTCCAAGTCTCCCTCCTCCTGCTTTGTAGCCCCGCCATCAGGCCATCCGGGCTGAACTGGGGCTCAAGCCCAGAAGGCAGAAAGCGGGAAAGCCCTTTTTGCAAACATACAGGAAGAAAAACTGGACTTGAACAAGCGGTTCCTTCCTGAGTTCATCCGTGAGGCCATGAGGACTAGAAGCTCGACCGTCTTGTTTTAATTAAAGGGGATGCACCCAGGATGTGGCCGTTCTTTTGACAGGGAAAAATTCCACCCAAAGCCATGTGGGATGGCGCTGCTTCCTTTCCTGGAGCACGATGAGGTCAGCACCCTGTCCGTCTGTCCGTCCGACCTCCAACCACCCCACCCCACCCCACCCCACCCAAATACAGCCAGCTGGGTTCTCTCCCGCCACCCTCTAGGGTCAACTGCCGCGAGAAAGGGCCCTGAACATCTGGAACAGGAAGTGAAGGGGTCCATCCAGAGGATGCAGAGGGGGGCCAGCGAGCCATTTGCAGGAGCCACACCCCTGGGAAAGAAAAGGGACCCCCAAGAGCCATCTAGCCAACCCCCCCTGCCAGCGGGAGAGCCCACTGCTCAAAGCTCCACAGCGGTCTCCTCTTGAACCCGCTGCCTGAAGGGACACCCCACCTCACCCCCCGCAGAGAGGACGCAGCGCATCGGGGCAATGGCCGCTGCCGCCACTCACCTGCCCAGCAGGCGCAGCTTGCGGGGGCCGTACTTGTCCATGACGATGCCCAAGGGGAGGGTGATGGCGCTCAGCAGGAAGGATCCGACTGTGAAGGCCAGGTTGAGCATCTCATCCTGCTCCTTGCAAATCAGCCAGCCGTTCATGCGCACGGCCGGCTCCTCCGCCCCCAGGGCCGCCGCCACCCCTTCGCCTTCCCCCGCCTCCGTCCGGTTGCTCGCCGCCAGCCGGGAACTGAAGTTGGCTGACCGGGTGGAATTCTCTGCAAATCAGAAGCAAAGAGGCCCGTCAGCGCCAGGCAGCAAACGCCGCCCGAGGCCAGGCAAGCGGAATGCCAGCCCGGGGCAGCCGGCGTGGCTCTGTTGCCTGAATCGGCCAAAGCCACAGCCGGCGCGAGGCCTGGGAAGTCGACAGACAACAGCCGAGAGGGGCCGATCCTTGATGGGTTCGCCCACCTCAGCTGGCCCGTGTTGGGAATCCCAAGCTTACAGGGTCACCCCCCCCCCCAGCATCACCAGAGGCAGATTCTGGTTTCAATTGGCCTTTTATTCCAACCCATGAGGACTAGCACCTTACGTTGCCAAGTTGCCAAAAGCTTAGCGGCAGAGTGCCTGCTTCAGGCCCAGAAGGTCCTGGGTGCAACTTCCCACTGGGAGAGCTAGAAAAGATGCCCCAGAAGGCAGGGCCCCCACTTGGGACAAGGCCATCCCCCCCCCTGCTTCCTACCCTGGGCTGAGGCTGGGAGAGCCGAGAGGATCCAGGAAGCGCCCCCTCCCTCCGTGGCCCATCCGTGCCAGCGCTGAGCTTTTGTGGCTCCTGCCCTTCCCTCTTCTCCCCACCCGATTAGAGGGAAGCCAGGGGGGGCCCTCTTTGCAGACCCCACTCTGTGCAAAGATTAACAACAGGCTTCAGGCCGGGGACGGACTGGGGGAAGCCGGGGGGGGGGGGTAGGAAACAGATGGGGGGGGAAGAGGCAGATCAGCCAAGCCCGAGAAAAAGCCCTCGACTGGAGAGGCGGCTGCTCCGAGCGAGCGCTCCGAATGGCCTCGCCCCAAACAGCCCCGTGTTTGTGATGGAAACACAGATCCTGGCAGCAGGCGCCCCCCCCGCCCCCTCCGTCGTGCCCTTGAGAAGCCGGGCTCCGGTTACAGACCTTCCTGGTTGGCACCTGGGGGGAGGCCGGGGGTGGGGGGTGGGGGAGGACTCAGCCCTCAAGGAACTGGGCGCTGCCCTGGGGCACCTTTTGGCAGGATCCCCCCAGGGAGCAAAGGCTTAATCCCCATTCCAGGGCCCCAGAAGGCATGGGGGGGCACTTAGGAGGGACACAGGGAAAGTGGGTGGATTGGGCCCACAGGCAGCCCTCCATTCCCACAAGAGGAAATACGGGCACGGAGCAGGACGAGAAACGCACAGCCGTCCTGGGGGCAGCCTGAGCCTCAAGGTGTGCCCCCCCCAAAAAAAAATAGCTTTGGGAGCAAAAGCAGGTGGTTTCCCAGAGGGAAGGACCCACGACCCGCCTTCAGCCCCAGCAGGGAGGGAGGCGCCCCCAGCCCGCCCTGGGAAACGAGACCCCCACCCCCACCCCCACCTTCACGCCGACTAGCCCACCCTCCAACCCCCCCAGGCAAGAGAGAGAGAGAGAGAGATATAGATAGATAGAGAGACCCTATCTTTGCTTCTCTTTGCTTTTCATTAACTTGGGAACAAACGGGCAGGATGATCTCAGCTTCCTCCTGACTCGAGGGGGGTGGGTGGGAGCAGCCATCACGGGACCTGCGAGGCTCACCCCCCCCCGCTCCCACTCCCGCCCCTGCCCCCCACCCCTCCCCAGGCCAGTTTGAGCCCGCCTTCGATCGGCACCCTCTCTGTCCTGGAAGGAGCAAGCAGTCCGAGGCCACCCCTGATAAGAGCCGGATCAGGGAGGAGGGGAAAGCGCTGAATCAGGGGAGGAGAAGATGCTGGCTCAACAGGTTCCCAGGCGCTGAGCGCCTCCAAACTGAACTCGTCCTCCGATCCAGAGCAAAGTGGCATTCGCACACCGAGGGGGGGGGGGAGGGCAGGAGAGAGACATGGAGGCTCAAACCTTCTTGGGGGGAGGGGGGCAAAGGCGTTTTCCTGTCTCCAAGCCTTTTCCTTCACTCCCCCCCCCAAAGCACCCTTAGCTCATCCTCTGCTTTTTTCCCCCACCGAGAGGGCCCCTCCCTGCCCAAGGAGTTCAGAAACAAATCAAGTCTCTCTCTCCCCCCCCCCCGCCTGGCCACCCCCCCTCACCCCCACCCCCACCCCTGGGGTGGGTTTCCTCTCCTCCTAGGAGGAACTTCCCTCTAGGGTTGGATGGGGCATCCGGTGAAAGATTGACTCGGGCGTCCAAAGGGCAGACCTGATTAAAGCTGGGAGGGGCCTGGCCTGGCGTGTGGAGGGGGGGGTGCAGTGTGAGGGAAGGGGGGGAGGCACTCCCTCAGGGCCCCCAGAGGCCCCTTTATCCTGCTGACCCCCTGACAGGGCCCCCCCACCCCACCCCGAAGTCACTGCTTCCGAGCAACCTCAAGGCGGCCTGCTTTCTTGAGCCCTAAGCGGAAGGCAAAGGCACTCTCTCTACAGGCGGCTTGGTAATGGTTCTAGGCTTCCTTCCTTGTGGAATGCAGGAGGGGTGCTCCTGAGCATGTCCAGAGAGCACCCTCCCAAGGCGGATGTCTCTTTTCCCTCCAGGCGATTCCCATGCCGCTGCCTGGGAACCGCCCCGCTTGGAAAACAAAAATATTAGCCCTCCAAGGCCCGGCATTTTTCCTGCCCGGCTCCAGCAGCACCTCCCTGGGCTCCTCCATGTCAGAGCAGAACACACACACCCCGTGCCGGTTCCCCATGTGAAAAAAGCAGCCCGTTGAGCTCCCCCCGCCCGAGACGGGCCGTCTGGCTTGGCTAAGGACGCCTTGCTCCCCCTCTTCCCCCCCCCGCCCGTTGCCCCGGGAAGTGGCCAGGGTTGGGCCAGTGGCTGCCCCAGAGAGCGCCCCTTACCTGGGAGGGGGCACAGGTAGGAGTAGAAGCCCTCGGACTTGAGCATGATCAGGAGGGAGCCCCAGCCGAGGAGGACGGCCGAGAAGAAGAGGTTCTCCACCACGGCCGTGCAGGCCATCCACCAGCGCCGCCGGTGGGCCGTGGCAAGCGTGGGCGCCATGATGATGGAGGAGGAGGAGGAGGAGGAGAAGGGATGGCTTCACCAGGTCTCTTCCAAACAGCTGGCAGGGGATAAAGAAAGGATGAAAGCAAAGGATGAACGGAGCATTTCTACACGCACACATGCAAAAACACAGGGGAGAAAAATATCCCCACCTGTCCTCAGGGCTTGGGGGGGGGGGTGAAACAGGTTTTGGGCGAGAGCCTCTTCTGGAATGGAGGTGGTGGTTTTATAACTGCTTTGCCGTTTTATCACAACGGATCCAGTCAGAATTGCTAAGGGAAGCCTCCATGGGCAGGAGCAGTGTACCCTGGATCTCAAACACTGGGCCACCCGGAAGAGGAAAGATCGCTGAGGCGAGCCGTGGGTCGCCAGCACTCCCACCTCGCTCCGACTCCCTCCGTTTTTGGCCACCCTGAACCGCAGCCCCAGAAAGCTTCGTCCTGACGCGATCCAAGCTGGCTGCCCTCCCTCCCGTGTTCCGGCCACGGGCTCTGCGCGCTTTGCAAGTCCCAATCCTCTCAGCCCTTGTGCTTCTCCGGGTCCCAGGAGGGTGGGGGGGGAGAGGGGACCCACCTCCCTCACAAAACACACAGGCGACCCCCCCACACCACCCGCCAATTTCGTGCTCCTCGGCCATCCAGGGTTCGGGGCCAGGGAGGCAACATTCGAACCCTCAGCCCTAAAAAGCCATTTCTGCCCCCCCCCCCTTTTGATCAGAAGCCGCAGGACGAGAGCCCCAGGGTGACTCTCTCAGACCCTTTCTCAGAAAAAGGCAGCCGCCTGGATGACGTTGCTCCACCGGACCAGTTAGGAATGAACCAGCCTCCCAGCACTGGGAGGGCAGGCCCACCGGGCACCCAGGACGGCCGGGGGGGGGGGGTTAAGGGGGAAAGGGAGCAGCCTTTCTGCCAGCCACGAGGCCGGACCTCCCTCCCAAGCCCCCCCCCCACGGCTGCTGATAAAGAAACCCACGGGAGGGCTTGGAGGAGGATTTCTGACGGGGGGGCTGGGGGGGTGGGGGGGTGTCTGCAGGCAGGAGAGATAAAGGAAGCGACAGCCAGCCGCCCGTAATCCCGGACTTCCCCCACGGATTCCCTTATCAGCCTCGGGAAGAGCCGAGAGTTCCTCTGGCCGGATTAAGTGGCCCGCCGGGAAGGGAGGGGAGGACCCACCCTGAGGGGAGGGGGAGGGCCCACCCCACCCCACCCCACCCCACCCCACCCCACCCCACCCCACCCCATAAAAGGAGTCCCGTGACTAAACCCCCCCCCGCTCATCCTTGAAGTGCCACAAAACTTTTTTTTTTTTAATTCTAGTGTCAAGGGAGGTCGGTTTGGGGAAATGAATCCCAGCTTCACCCACATAGACTGTATATGTATATCCGTGTGTGTGTGAAGGTAGGATTCATTCATGGGAAAGACCTGTATACTGAATATATAGGTCTTTTCTCTTTAAAAACAATGCAGTATTTCAAAACCCCTCTGTTTTCACCTGGGTTGGATTTAATCTGGTGTCCTGCCAGCCTGGGACTCAGTTCCAGGTAAAAAAAAGGGTGGCTCCTTATATAAAGTAAACAGCGAAACCCGCGCCGGCTGAGAAGAAGAAGAAGAATCCAGGAGGTGGATTTCGGGGTCATGAGGGAGTTTTTCCATCTCAATCAATCTCAGCCTTGAAGGGGGAGGGGAGGGGGGGCAAGGAAGCAAAGGTCGGGGCCCCTCCTGTCGTACGGCGGCCCTGATCCACAACGGGAGGGCCCCAAAGGTGGAAAGGGTGGAAGGGTCGGGCTCCAGGAGTTCCCCCCTTCCTCCCCAGCCAGAAAATGCAGCTGCGGGGGCAGGGGGGGGGGTTAGAAAGAGGGAACTGAAAACTAAAGGGCCAAGATTTTGTAGAAGGCACGGGTGCACTTCCACTTGGGGGGGGCAGGGGGGGGGCCCGGCTTCCCCATCTCTCAGAAGGAACTGGGGGCGGAGGGGGGGGGAGAGAGGGAGCTGGAAAAGGCACAGAAAAAGGGGCCGCCACCCCCCCCCCCGCGAAGGATCAGGGACGGAGGAATGGAGGCAAGACCTTTGGCTATTTAGGAATAAAGGACCCTTGTCAGGTTGGTAAAATTATGCCTTGTTTTATGACAGACAGCAGGAGGCCCCTGGTCCTGAGGCTGCAGGGACCTGGGGCGCGGAACTCCCTGCCACTGCACGGTCGGGGGGGGGGCTGCCTTTTAAAGCATGGGGTCGGGGAGGGGCCTCTAAACTCGGAGGCTGTTCTCTGGAGGGCTCCGAAGCCCCTGTGCTCGGGAGGGGGGGCTTTTGCCCACCCCAGGGAAGAGCCCCACCGAGGGAATCCGGCCCCCTTTCCCCCCCCCGCCGCCTTCGGGTCCCCGGGGCACCTGGGTGGCTCCCCCAGGAGAGGGGGTGGGAAAGGCCCGGGGGGCCCCCTCCCACCCTGGAAGCCTCTGACCTCTTGCCCCCCCCCACAGCCACCCCCCCACAACCCAACCCACTCCAACAAGGCCCCTTTTCTGAGGTTATAGGTGAGGGGGGGGCCCCGAGCGCTTCTCCAAAAGGCCCAAGTTCTCCACCCACCCACCCCCGCCGCCTCTCCCGGAAGGGCCGGCTCTCCCCCATCGCAGGGCGGCGGCGGCGTGGGGAGGGGGGGCGCGGAGAGCGAGCGGGGGGGGGGGCGGCTGGGATTCCCTCCGAGCGGGGAGGGGGGGTCCTTCCAAGCACCGGCTGCTTCTCCTCCCCCCGCGAGGAGCCTCCGGTCGGGGAGGGGGGGCGAGAGCAACGAGGGGTCCCCGTCCGCCCGTCCTTTCTCCCCCCCCACCCGCTTTATTCCTCCTCCTCCTCCATCCCCGCATCCTCCGCGGCTCACCTGCCTCGCCGCCCGCCCGCCCGCCCGGCTCTCCCTCCGCTCGGCCGGGACCCCAATCGGAGGATCCCCGGCGGCAGCAGCAGCAGCAGCAACAGCGGCGGCGGCCTTCCTTCCTCCTCCTCCTCCTCTTCCTCCTCCTGCCTTCCTCCCCCCCCCCCTTCCCGAGGCGGCAGCAACAGCAGCGGCGGCAACGGCGGCGGCGCAGCTTTCTCCTCCCGCTCGCCGGCTCGGCGCTTATTTATGCGGGGCCGGGTGGGGGGGGCGGTGGGGGGGGCGGGGCCAGGCTGGGCGCTGATTTGGGCCCCCCCCCACGCGCCCTGCACACGCCCGCGCCCCCGCCAGCCCTCCCAGGCGACGGGCGCCCAGTCACCCCAGTCGGTGAGCCCCTGAGAGGCCGTGGGAGTCCCTGGGGGGGGGCCCGGCCGCCTCCTCCTCCCCCCCACCCCCCACCCCCCCACCCCCGGGCCGGAGGGGCGGCTGCCTCTTGGCTTCGGCCTCCACTCCCGACCGCAGGGACCTCGTTCTCCCTATGGAGTTGGGAATATCCTGGGCAGGAAGGGGGGGGAGGGAGGGGGGGAGGGAACCCCAGGTGTTTTTTTGTGTGTTTTTTTTTTTGGCAGGACGCAAGTTGCCCAAAGAGGCGCTCCTGACATTATCTTGAGGTCTGGCCACCGAGAAAGAAAACACACACACACACAGAGGCCTGGATATTCGGACATTGAGGGCAGGAGAGGCAACCTGGCAGCCCTGGGGGTCAAAAACGTTGCAGGGGGATCTCTGGCTGGGGGGATGCGGGAGGGGGGGGCATCAGCGGGGGGGCGGCCCCTTCTCTGGTCCGGTCAGGGTTCAGGTGCCCCAAGGACGGGTGGGGGGGCACAAGACCCGAAGGACCGCCTTAGGTGAGGTGGCCGTGCAGGCTGGGCCTCAAACCCCCCCCCCCGGGCAAAGCCCCCCCGTGCCAGCATTCCAACCGCCCTTGGCGAGCCCCCTCTTCGCCTCGGGCTCCCCCACCCCACAAGACCGCCCAGGCCCAGGCCCTCTCGCCCCATCTTGCAGGGCCCGCCCGCTCCCACCGACCGCCCCGGCCCTCCCGGGATGGCCCCCTTTCCCCCTCCTTCGGGCACCACCACCACCGAGCAGCTTTTCCATTCGCCCCGGCGACGTTTCCAAGCTGCTGCCCGCTTGCTCTCCTTCGTGCTGGCGCCGGATCATCACGGCTGAGGCGCGTCCGGTTTTATTACCTTTATGTTTATGCTCTGCCTTCTGCCGGCTGTCCCCGGAGGGTGAGCAGAACAGCGGCGGAGGCTGAGGCACATCTCTTAAAATGGGAAAAAGTCAAGCCGGGCCGGGCTGGGCGTCCTCTCCACCACCACCCCCCCCGCTCGCTCCCCTCCTCCTCCCCCCCTCCCCCTCCTGGGGTGCCCCCCCTTCTGAGCTGCTCCGCTTCAGCCCCCCCCCCCCGCCACCGGGCCCGGGAAGCACCGCGGATGATATTCTCGGCCAAGAAAGACAACGCTGCGTTTCCCGGCACCCACCGAGGGAAGAAATATCAGGTTTTCTGTTTATTGCGAATCCGGAAAGGACCAGCTGTGCTTGGCCGAGGCCACCTCTGGGAGACCCCGGCCTTCTTCGCTGGGAGGATCTTCTCTCTTCCAGGTTAAGTTCTTCTCTTTAAAAAAAGAGGGGGGGGGGGAAATCAAGGCCAAGGAAAGCCACGTGGGATACGTGGTCTGCCACGGGTCCTTTTGGACCCACATTCTCCTCTGCAGGCCATGAAGAGAGTATTCCTGCTCATGTCCAGAGTTCTTGTCCTGACCCGTCCTCTTGCGCTCACCCAGCCTTCCTCACACACGGTCTCTCTGTCGGAAGCCGAGACGTTCCCACTACCAGGAGGTGGAGGCGGCCGCAGGCGGAGGAAGGCTGGGGTGGGGGTGGGGGTGGGGGGGCCAGGGCGGGGGCTGGAAAAACTCCTGAGCCCCACAGGGGTCCACTCAACAATACCCCAGGGAGGCCCTGGCCCGCGGCAGGAACATCCGTGACCGGGATGGATCAGGGAAGGACAAATCCTCCTCCCCCCCCCCCCACCCGGCCACCCACTTGTGCATCGTCGGTCCGTGGTCCTCGTCATCACCCTTATAGCATCCTCAGTCCCGCCTGGACTGCAGGAGCTTTGGGAGGTGCTGGGAAATCGCGGCGAGGGAAAGCCACCGGAGGTGTTGCGCCCGTAGCCAGGAGAAGCAGCGCCCCCTGCAGGCCAGGAGCGGGAGCCGTTCCGCCCCCCCCCCCCCCCATCTGTCAGTTCCTTCCTATGGCAGGTCCATGTCTGCTTTTTCTCTCTCCCCCCCCCCCGGCCCAAACTGGATCAGGGAGTTTGCACGTGGGATGGGGGGGCACCTCCGAAACCGTCCTAAAGCTTCTCCAAGGAAGATGATGCGTCTGCTGGAGAGGGGGGCTCAGGGGGGGGGGACAGAGAGCAGCCCTGCCAGGCAGAGACGTTCTCGTATTTTGGCTCCTGGTCTTCCTCCTTCGGCTTCTCCGCCGAGGCCTCCCCTCCGGACCCTTTCTCTGGCAGCCGGAAACTCTGAGCAGCCTCCACACCAGGCTCCTCTCTTGCTTCTTCTTCCTCTTCCTCTTCCTCCCTGGGCAGGGCCGGCCGGCCTTCCAGAAGATCCGGGGGAGACTCCAGGGTGCCCGGAGGGTTGTGTTCGGTGCCAAGAGCCTCCGGGCCGCCCTGCTCCGGGGGCTGCGCCGTCCTCCTCCTTCGAGGCGGCTTCCGGAGGCCCTGGAGGCTCCGTTTGGGCTGGGGCTCCTCCCTGGGGGGCGCTCTGGGCCGGTGGAGGCTCCCCAGCCGCCTCAGGGCCGCCTGGACGGGGCCGCGGCTGCTCGTCCCCGCTCTGCCCACCGTCACGTAGATCGTCGTGGGGCCCTGGCCGTGGGCTGCCGAGGCGGCCTGCAGATCTTCCACCCGCTGAGCCACGTGCCTGGACCCCCCGACCCGCTTCTGGCTGCCCCTGGGGGTGCTCCGGGGGGAGGCCTTGCAGGGGACCCCCGTGGACCCCCCCGGCCACCTCCACATTCTCATAACAAGGTTCCGGTGAATCCTCCACTGCTGTCACGGCTGACTCCGGCGTCTCTGGGGAATCACCAATCCGTGGCGGCTGCTCCGGGGAGGAGACTGGGGCCCGCCCTCCCTGGGGGCCCTTCGGCCTCCACGTGGGGCCGAGCGTCTCGGCTGGGCCCGGGAGGAGGCCCTGGGGGGTGAAGCGGGTCCCTTCGGCAAAGGAGACGGAGGGCCGCTTGGCCTTGGCCAGGCTGGAGGTGCGGGGGATGGCGAAGCCCTCCACGTCCGGCGGGGGGTCCTCCCCGGTGGTCAGGAGGCGGCGTGGCTGCAGTTCCGTGTCCCCTGGAGCTGGAAAAGGAAAGGAAATGGGTGGGCGGGTGGGTGAGTTCCCGCAGCAGCCCCCCCCCAGCTCCCTCCCTGGGGAAGGCCATTCCAGCCCGGATTCTGTCTCAGAGGAGTGGAGGGAAGAGGCGAGCCCCCTCCAAGCCAGTGTTAGGGTTTCCGGGGGAGGAGGGTGGCCATGACCCCCTTCTGGGGAAGCACAGGCTGGCTAGACTGAGCCTTCCCCCCCCACCCGCCACCCCCTGGCAGGGCTGGATTGGGCCCCAGGGCCTGCCCTTCACTGCCCTTGCTCTCTTTCTGGGGTGGGGTAGGGGAGAAGGAAACGGAGGGGTCTGTGCGTGTCTCCATCTCACCTTGGCTGGCAGGCGGAAGCTCCTCGTCCTCATCTTCGGTGTCAAAGGAGGAGAAGGAGTCGGAGGGCCAGGCGGCCGAGGGGGCCTCGATGAAGCTGGGGCTGAAGGGGAGCTCCACGTCGTGGTGGGAGACTGCGCCGAGACCCGGGGAAGAGGAAGAGGAGGGGAAGCTGACCTTGACGGGCCAGGGGACCCCTCCGCGCCCTGGATCCCCGATCCCTGACCCACTGGCCCTTCCCTCTGCACCCCACCCTCCAAAACCCCACAGAGCCTGTGAGAGCGAAGGGGCTGCCGGAGAAAAAATCCCCAGGCTGGGCGGTGGGTCACGGAATCGAATTAACAGCCTCCCTTCACTTTTTTTAAAAGCCAGTTTCCTTCCCCTGCAAAGCCAGCCTGGGAGCGTTCGCGAGGGAGGCCTGCCCGTTGCCCTGAACGCCGCCTCCAGAGTCCAGAGCCGCCCCAAGGGAAAGCCGGCTCAGTTTCTGTAGGCGTTGCCTTTGGGGTGGGTGGGTGGGGGTGTTGGATGGTTTGCAGCTGGGAGCCCCAGACCCCCCCTCTCCTCACCTGTCACGCGGGGAAACCGGTATCCTCCAAAGGAGAAGCAGGGCCAGGCGGAGGTGAGGCCGGCCAGCGCCCCCAGCGTGTGGTGCTTCACCCGGGAGACGGGGTCGCCTTCGGCTGGTGCCACCCCCGCCCTGGGGGGGGGGGGAAGAGAGAGAGGAAAGGAAAGGGGTCAGGGTTAGGTGCGGTCTTTGTAATTTTTTTCAGCCGGATGCATTTATTTATAAAACTCAGAATCAGAAAGGGGGAGACCGAAATAACCTTAAGAAGTCAAGTTGATATCAAATTGCTTCAGAAAATTTCTGAAAAGGAACTTTGAAAGTAACTTTTAAAAACATGTGAAAAAAACACGTGGTTTCTATTTTCCTAATTAGGTTCTGGCTTTCTTAGCTGTTAGGCCCATGGCTGAGTCTTGAGGGCCCAATTAATGTTCGCTCAGTGGCTTGGCAAACAGAAACCAAACTCTTGCCAGCACCAGCTGAGCGTCCTCGGCTCGGGCTCCGGACAGCCAGGTTATTATGGGTAATTTATTTATATGAATTTACATACAGTATTTCTTTTCCCTTGGTATCCCACTTTATAGGGGCCCAAGGATGCTTAGAGACTAGGAGGAAGGGGAAGAAGGCAGATACATACATTAAAATATTTTAAAAATGCAGTTCAGATTGGTAAAATGTAGAAACAAAAACCTGCTCAGCATTTTTAGAAAAATAAAGTTTTGAAGAAGAGAAAACGCAGTATCGCGTGCTTAAAATGCCTTCGTTCGCTGCCCCGTCAGCAGTCAAAATCAGGCCTCCTCTGAGCCAGGAATCTACCCGGATGGCCTCAGCCCAGCCCCACCTTCTCAGCCAAACTTACAACACGAGGGGGTTGTGACGACACCGGGGGGGCGGGGGGGGGAAGCAGGGAAGGCAAAGAAAGGGCTCAGCACCTGTCCGTGGCGGCATCGGTGGATCTGGATCGGCGGCAACAGCAGCAACAGAGGAAAATCAGGAGGAAAAAGAGCAGCGGAGTCAGGATCCCAGCCAGGAGGGCTCCCTGGGTTTGGCCTCCTGGGGGGGGGGAGACGGAGCAGGAGAAGACGATGGGGCGCAGGAAGGAAAGGCCAACTGGTCAAACCCGCCCCCCCCCCCAAGATGCTGCCACCCCAGGCCCACTGTTGGCAGCCTCGAAAGGGGGACCCGTCTCCAGTGGCAGGAGGTGAGGAAGAAGAGTGGAGGGACCGGTCCAGCCTCCACCCCTTCCCCCCACCCCCCGGCTCTGTTCTGTGGGGGGGGGAGAGGAGGGTCGCTTACTCCACTGGCATTCTCCCGAGAGGGGGTGGCACGCTGCCCCCAAACACCGGCAGGTCTCCGAGCAATTGGGGCCGTGGAATCCCTCCGGACAGGTCTGGTTGCAGCTGGAAGGGGAAAGGGAGGGAGGGAGGGAGGGAGGATCTGAGCCACCTGGCCGCTCCCCCCTCCCTCCCCAGGGCCTCGGCGGGGACAGCTACGCGGCTGCTCAGCTGCTCCCCACCTTCGATCTCGCCGTACCCACCTGTGGCCCCAGAACCCGGCCTGGCACACGCAAGCCCCAGACACCGGATCGCAGCTCCCGTTGAAGCAGGTGGGGCAGGAGGATCGGCAGCCGAACCCGAAGGAGCCCTCGGGACAGGGCAGCTCACACCTGACACGACAGAGGAGGAGGAGGAGGAGGAGGAAGAAGAGATGGACGGACAGACAGACAGACAGGCAGGCAGGAGGAGATCTGTGTGACTCAGTGGGTGGACATCCCTCCTGAACGCACACCCCTGGCATGTAAGACATCTCACCAGCATCTCCATTGAGGAAGAACCGGGGAGAGGGGGGGGGGTCTGTTGGGAAAGACACGCCTCCCTTCCCAAGACCCCCCCCCAAAGCTTTGCTGGCAGTCAAATTGGGGGGTGGGAAGTCTCACCTCCTGTAAAGCCCGTGTCCAATTAAACCAGAGGCCTCTCAGGTGCCCCCTCCCTCTCTCCCCACTTCAGGCACCTGCATACATCCCCCCCCCCGCAGTTTGCATGCTCGGCAGAGGGGGTCCTCCCACCTAGCCCCGGTGAGGCCCGCATCGCAGGACTGGCATTCTCCTGTCACTGGGTGGCAAGCCTCCTCTTGCAGGCAGTGGGGGCAGGCCTGGGTGCAGTTCTCCCCATGGCGGCCTGGGGGGCACGGCTGCTGGCAGTGGGTCCCGTTCCAGCCAGGGTCACAGGCCAGGCAGGCGCCGTCCACGGGCGAGCAAGCCTCCGAGTGCCTGCAGTGGCCGCAGCTGTGGAGACAAAAAGAGGGGCAGGCGCAAGACCGTGAGGGCGGAGGGCAGCCCCTGAGAGCGACCGCGAGGCAGCCCCCCCCACCAAACAGCTTAGATGACGTGGGCCCAAATGACAGCCCGCCCCATAGAAATGGGGAGATGGCATCCTCCATCCAGCAAACCCAGATGGTAGCTTGCAGAAGCGTGCAGGCTTTATAGCCACACAGAGCTCTGTGCCACGCACAATGAACATTTGGCCGCTGGGCAGGATGTCATGGGGAAGCACCCTCCCTAAATCTCAGGTATCGCTTCTTGTCTCCTGCCCTCCCTTCCAGGAAGATGCAAGGACCCCCCCTCTGACCAACTTTGCTCCCACCTGAGCTTATTTCCGTCTCTCCTTTCCGGGTTACAAGAAGTATGTGGCTGTAAAGAGTAACTCTTTCTGGCCATGACTATATATTCATTAGCTATTCATTTAAAACATCTTTATCCCCCTTTTGTCTTAAAAAGGATGCATTTAAGCTACATTTCAAAAGGAATACAATGTTAGGTTATTGTGCTAGCTATCTCATGCTTTATGACTTTTTTTAAATGCAAAAATCCCAAACTTCTCTCCTGAATCAATGAGAAACTCAAGAGCAAAGCACTAAGTAACATAAAAAGTTGCTTCTGAGGCTTTGCAAGCTTGTCTCTCTGCAGAAAAAAGTGGGCTGGTCCCGAATGCAGCCGTGAAAAGGCCGGGGCAAGTCCTGCCTGTGTCTCAGGGTGCCCGCCGGTGGGGGCTTCTCACCTGTGGAGGCACTGAAGCCCGTAAGTCCCGGCGGGGCAGGGATCCGCGCAGCTCGGCCCCCGGTAGCCGGCGTGGCAGGTGCACTCTCCGTGTTGCGGAGCGCAGGATCCGTGCAGGCACTGGCACCGGTGCTGGCAGGCCACCCCCCACAGCCCAGGGCGGCACTCGCACCGGCCCGTCTCCTGGGCGCAGGGCGAGCCGCCGCAGCTGCAGAAGGAGGCGCACCGCCTGCCCCACCAGCCGGGGTGGCAGAGGCAACGGCCGGTCAAGGGGTCGCAGCGGGAGCCCGCCAGGTTGCAGGAACAGGGCCGGCCGCAGTCCGGGGCCCACCAGCCCGGCGCGCAGCGGCAGGCCCCCGTGAGGGGGCTGCAGCGCCCGTGGGGCCCGCACGGGCAGGCCGCCTGGCAGAGCGGGCCCCACCAGCCAGGGTGGCAGCTGCACCGCCCGCTGGCGGGGTCGCATTTCCCGTTGGGGTGGCAGAGGCAGGTCTCCTTGCAGTCGGGCCCCCAGTACTGGTCCGGGCATCCTGGAAAGCAAAGGGGGGGCAGAGCAGACCCTCAGGCCCAGACCCGCCTCCCCCCCACCCCACCCCCCCAGAGCCGGAGGGGAGAACCAGAGCGTCCCCCACCCCACCCCACCCACATCAGGCAGACTCTCCTGGGAATCCTGGCAAGGGGGTCCCCTCCCCCTTCAGTCCTGGGGGAGCATCTCACGCTCCTTCCGGGCCCCCCCCCCCAGCCCCGATACTCACGGCCCAGGCAGTTGAAGCCAAAGAACCCGGGTCGGCAGCGGCAAAGTCCGGGACGGACGCAGATCTCATCCTGCCGGCAGGCATCGGCGCCCGTGCAGAGCGCTGCCAAGGGGAGGAGAACGCGCAGAGCCAGTGAGGGGCCTCATCCTGGCACAAGGCGCTCCTCTTTGCCCCCCCCCGACTCAGTGCCTGGGAGCTCCGCAGGCAGCCTCTCCCCCACCCCCACCCCCACCCCCCTCTCTCCAAGGCTGTGGGCCCGGAAGGCCAGGCGGAAAAGCCGGCCCACTTACGCAGCGGGCATTGGTGCCCCTCTTGTTCCCATCCTGGGCAGCAGGTCAAGACGGAAGGGGGGCTGGCAAGGTTTTGAGGGGGGGGGAAGAGAGAGAGAGAGTCAAAGGAAGCACACAGGCAGACAAGACCCACCAGCACTTCACTTCCCTTCCCTTCCCTCCACACCCCCCTGCCACACACACACACACACACACCCATTTCACCTGGTGAAATCCATGCCTCTGGCGGGGGCAGCCAGGTTTCCTCAGGCAGCCACTGCTCTCCTGGGACGCAGGGGGACCCCTCCCCCTCCCCAAATTCTTGCCCCCGTGTTTACTTCCAAGGCGCTCCCACTGATAAGGCAGAGGGTTCGGGCTGACAACGAGGCCGAATCTCCCAGACCGGCTCCCCCAGAAGGCAGCGGGCACCCCTGAGCGGAGAGGCTGCTCTGCAGGGAGGGTCTCCCCTTTGGCCGCCAGGATGGGGGGGCTGGACTAGATGGCCTCTGGGTGCCCTTTCCCGCTGGGCAGTGGCTTTTCACTTCCCGCCTTTGCAGGAGGGCAAAGCGGGGGCCCCGTCTCTGCCCTTGGCCTCCTCCCAGACGCTGCGTCAGGATATCTGTGTCCGTTAAGAGTCATGAATCGCTTGGCGGTCTGAGAAGCCACAGAGGCGAGGAATCAAGCGGGAGGAGAGCCTCAATGGCAGGAAACGCAAGACGCAATGGAAAGAGAGGGGCAGGAAAGTTTGCGACGGGGTGGGGGTGGGGGGTGGGGGCTTAGCCTCAATCCAGACTCTCTCCCCCCCTCACACACATGCACACACCCCTTTTTGCAGGCACCCCCTGCGTGTGTGCGCAGAGCAGGTTTTCCTCTGCCAGGTCACCCCACTCCCCGTCCCAAGAAAGGTCAGCCTCCGGCCCCTCCTCCGGCCCCCCTCACCCGCCCAGCCCCGCTCATTCCCTCTTCGTATCCTGCTTCTCTTTTGGCAGACCTAAAAGCGGCTGGAACAGCCATAAATCCATTCAAAAATATCATTTAAAAAACCCAGCCAAAGCCAGGGCTCAGCACCACCGAACAGAGAAGGTAAAAGGTGTTCTGTTCCACTTCTTGCGTTATCAGCCAACAGCTGGAAGGGTCCCCGTTTGGCCCCTTGGGAGGCTGAGCACCGTCTCCCAGCACCTCCAGAGGCGAGCCTCTCCCGGGGACCCCCACGTGGCGGGAGGGCCCCTTTCCGCGCGTGCCTCGAACCCTGCCGAGCCTCAGAGGGAGGGGGGGAGGCGTCCCACTCAGAGGACGGGCGCTCCTGGATCCGCTCTGGGATGTATCCTGCCATCTCCTTGGGGGGGGGTAGGGAGGGAGGGGGAGGAGGGAGGCCTTACCTGTTGGACCTGCAGACGTTCTTCCCATTGGGGTCCAAAGCCGGGGAGCCGCTCACGGGCCCCAAGAAGCCCGGAGCCCGGAGGCAGAAGAGCAGAAGAGGCCAGAGGTCCATCGCGGCCTCCCCGGCTGGCTCTGAGCAGCCCAGCCGCCGCCGCCGCGGCGACAGCGCTCCGTCCATCGTCCTCCTTCCGGAGCGGGGCCTCTCTCCCCACCCATCGCTCCGTTTCCTCCTTGGGTTTTCCTGAGGAAGCCAACTGGGAGGGCGGAGGAATGTGGAGGGAAGGACAGGCAAAGGCCCCCATCCACACACACACACACACACACACCCAAGGCCTGCTCCCCCCCAAGTCCGTTTCCCCCCCCAGATCCAGAATCCCAGGAGTCAAGGCTGAGCCCTGGGAAAAGGGGTCCCTCACCTCTTGCCTCCCTGGGGGTGTCCCCAAGGGGGACGAGGCTCAGCCCTCTCCCCCCCCCACGTCTCCCACGTCGGCCAACCCATGTCGCCTAAGGAGCCAGAGCTAAAACACCCCCCGCCCTGCGCAGCCCCCCCAAAAAGGGCAGCTTGTGGGTCCTTCCTGTTCCTTCTCCCCCCCCACCCCCACCCCCCCACCAAGGGACGGGAGCTCTGCCTCAGCCCATCCGCAGGAAACACCTTTTTCCTGCTCAGGCAGAGCCCGCTTGGTGGAGGGTCCGGCCCCTCTCCTCCTCCGCCTCCAGCTGGAAGCCTCAACCCCCCCCCGAAATACGGGTTCCCTGAAATACCAGGAAACCCTGGGAGAGAACAAAGAGGAAGAGGAAGAGAGAGAGGAAGAGGGTGTGTGGTGTGAGAGAGAGGGTCACGAAGGCAGCCTTTCCTTTATCTCCCTTTTCCAAACGGGAACCCACCGCTCCTGCGCAAGAGAAGATTTTGCACCTTCTGGCCAAGCGGGATTTCGAGGGGGAAGGCAGGCGTTGAGAAGCGAGGGCCCCCCACCGTGGGCGCCCCTGGGAGGCAAGTCGCGAGAGCTCCTGACCGTCCCGGGGGGGGGTAGGGGGGCATCTCCCTGGTGGGAAGTGGCGCTCAGTCCGCCTCCAGGACCCTGAGCGAGCCCTTAAGGCCGCTTCTCCACCCCACCGAGGCCGGCCGGGAGCCTGGCTTCGCTTTTCAGGGAAGGCTCCTGGCATGGGGGGGGGGACAACCCTCGTGTCCCTCAGGAGACTCACCAACCTGCGGGTATTTCGGGAGGGAGGGGAGAATCTTTTCTTTAACTTCTGCCTTTGCTTAAAAAACCAAACAAAAAGACTTTAAAAGCCAAAACCAGCAGATTCCCAGAAAACGGGCCACCCTCCTCCAGCTGAGCACTGGTTTTACTTCAGGGGCGAAGCCAAGAAACGTGAGACCTTCCATCATCACCAGGGGCGCTGACCCCGCTTTTATTGCATGAGCTTTACTACACTTCATACATCATCATCTTTTTGTCCCAGACAGGAGGGCCTTTTGGCCCAACCAGGAGAGGAGAAAGAGAAGTCCATGCAGAGGCGACTGAGCGAACGCACACTTTCCCCCACGATCCTCCCCCACCCCCCTGAAGGCATCGGATCTGGCCCGATTTCGGTACCTAAGCAGGGCAAGGTCTGTTCAGGCCACCGGTCGGTGTGTGTGTGTGTGTGTGTGTGTATAGGGGGGAAGAGCGCAGATCTCCAGGTGGGTCCGAAGACCTCAGAGGGAGGGAGCCGCCCGTCCGGGTCGGTCTGACTCTGAATAAAACCCCTTTCCACACTCCTAAATGTGGCCGTACCCCAACCCTCAAGTCCTTCCCCTGCCAGGTTTCTGGTGAAACAAAGGTTTCACTGCATCTCCTGTCCTTTTTGACACCTCTTTTTAAAAGAGACTGACTGCTTTGATGCAAAAAGTTGGATGTTTTTTTGCCTGAATAGGTGCTGGCAGTCTCAATGGGTGTGGGCCGTAGAAAAATATATTTTTATCATAAAATTCCCCAAATCTGACATTTTAAAAATGTGCTTCAGAGGGCACTCTTTTGTTGAGGGGGAGGCCAACCGCAGGCAGAGAAGCCCCTCCAAGTCCACCTTATTTTCACGGCTCTTTGCCCGTCCGCTCCGTTACCTGAACGGAGAGCCTTTGAAACCAGGTTTCTGTCTTTGGTACGTCAAGAGCAGGAAAGACTCTGGAAAGGGAGCTTCCGTCACCCAAGGGAAAACGGGGGGGGGGGGGAAGCAGGGCGGCTCCCCGCTCTGTTTGCTCCTCAAGGAGAAGGGCTTCTTTTCCCCGATGTGGCAGAAAGTGTGTGTGGGGGTGTCTGCCGATCCAGGAGAGCCCCCTCAGCAAGCATTAAGGCAGGGAGCCCCGAGGGAGGGGCCTCTCCCTCCCTCCCTGCGTCTCCTTCCTTCCTTGGGACTTGGGAGCGTGCGAGGGTGACGCACGCCGTCGGCTCTCCTGTCCCCCCACAACCCTCCTCCCTCTGTTCCTCAGCCTGCCAGAAGCAGCCATAGGTCAGGCGGTCGCCTCCGGGAGCCCCCCCTGCCCCCCCGCCGCCAGAGAGGTCCCAGGCCCAGCCAGCTCAGGGGGAGGGCAGGGTCCCCCTTGGGGGGCTGGAGCTGCAGGAGGGTCTCCCCTCTTCCTCCTCGAGACCCACGTCTTCGGGGTCCACAATCTCCCACGCCCCAGCAGAGCCACTGTCCGTGGGGCTGCTCTTACTGCTTCTGCGGTACCACTGGCTGAAGCTGGAAAGGGGAGACAAAGAGAGACAGGAGGCCGCCGTGGGGCAGAGAGCACGGGCGTCTGAAGCCAGATGCCTAAGCAGAAGATGGGCCCTGATCTGGGGGGGGGGGGGCTGGGGAGGGCTGATGGGGTTGTTTGGACTGTCTTGAATCCATAGATATACCTATGGCTCCTTCTAGCTTCTGAATCTGCATTTTTTTAAAAAGTTGCTTTGTTCCAGGAGCGGCCCAAGGGCCTCCTCACTCAAGATAGCCGAGGGTCGGAACCGGGCCCCGAGAGACCTTCCGCTCCTGCCCTCCGCCCGGGCCCTGCGCTGGGCTCTGCTGATTAAACCAGAGCCCAGGTCTCGGCATGAAACCGGTTCCTCCCTGAACTGCAGGCCAACAAGGGCCTCCTCCTGACCGCCTTCTCTCTGGCTGGGCGCCCTTCTCCCCCTCTCGGCTTAATCTGCAGAAAGGGGCTCCTTCTCTGCCCCCCCTCCCCTTGTGCTCCTCTCATGCAAACCACCCCAAACACCCGCTGTGGCCCCCACGGCAGGGGGGGGGGGAGAGACTTACAAGCTCTTGATCCTGGACTCCGGCAAGCGGCTGTCTGGGCAGACGGTGGCCCCGAGGGGGGCTGCCAGCCACGCGCCTTCCTCTTCCTCTTCCTCGCTGGGGCAAACAAGAGAAACCGCCCTTAGAGGTTGCTGGGGCGTCTCAGCAAACGGGGAGGGTGCCCGGCTCGGCCAGGGACCGAAATCAGCAGCTGTGTTGGGAGTTGGGGGGTGGCCAGTGAGGGCCCCAGCCTTTTTCCGGGGGGGGGGAAGACGGGGAAGTGTTCCTTTATCAGCCGAGATGACCCCCCCCCCCTCTGGCACTAGGGGCGCACGAAAACGGAAAAACGCCTGGATGTCCGGAGGGCTCTTTGTTTCAGCCCCCACGCCTCCTGGGTCTCCCGTGGTCAGTTTTGCCCCACGGCATTCCCGAGAGAGGAATCAACGGCCACACATTTCGCGCTGCAGCTGACAGGCGCCTTTCGGGGAGCCAGAATGCGTCCGAGGGGAGGAGGGCAGGAGCGAAGCGGGGGGGCGAATGTGGCCGAAGGGAGGGGAGGCTCTTCACATCCTGAGGTGCGTATGGATGGGGGGGGAGTCTCCCATCCCTTGGAGGGAGGCCAGGATGAAAGGGCCACCAGCCTCCTTTAAAACAAACAAACAAAAAACAAACACCTCCCCCCCTTCTTGGCTTCTGCCTCGGCAACTGACAAGCCCACGAGCAGGAGAGTTGCGGGGGGGGGGAGAGCGGGTGAGGGTCTTGGGGAGCGCCAACCCCTCACCCTTTCTGGCCTCCCGGCCACCGTGGGCGGCTTGGCCAAAGACCCTCGGGGCATCCCCCCAGAGAACGGCCGCAGGAGACCCACCTGCTCACCGGCTCCTCGGCGGTCCCCAGCATCTTGGCCCGGATCTTCTTCCGCTGCTTCTTGATGGTGGACCTCACGGCGTCCAGCAGGATCCCAGGGATCCGTTCGTCGTTCAGCAGTTCCCTGCGGAGAAAGCCAGAGAGAAGCCAGGGCGTCGGGGGGGGGCTGGAAAGGAGGAGATTTTTGCCTCACAGCCCCTGCCAAGGTGCCTTGTGAAGGCCCCCGGCCCCCACGGGGGGGGCTCCCTGGGTCCCACTGCACCCCCTCTCTCAACCCCCCCTCCCTCTCTCCCACCCACCCCGAGGACTGACCGCTGGTAGTAGGCCAGCTCCTCCTGGACCAGGAAGAGGCTGGTCTTCAGCTCATTGCGCTCCGTGAGAATCTGCCGCAGCTCTTCCTGGGGGAAGGGGCTCCTTTCGTGGGCCCGGCTGGGGGGGCTCTCGCTAGATCCCGAGGCCCCTTCCACCTGGTCGTGGGAAAAACCCAAAAGGCAGGTCTTAATAAACACAGGACAGCTGTATGTTTTCTTTTTGGTAGATTTTCTACAGGACGGCTTTTTCTGATGGAAACCTGAAAGGTGCTTCTGAGGATGAGAACAGCCGTGTTAAATCTCTAACAGGGAAAACCACCTGGAGTCTTTTAGCACCTTGAAAACTAACACATTTTCGTGCCGTGCGAGGTTTTTGTGACCTCTTACAGAGCACGTGTCTGAAAAAGCGTTAGACCCAATGGCCCCCCCCCGACCCCACCTCCCTCGAGAAGGAAGGAAGGAGGCCGCAGTGGCTCCCGGGCGGGCTCTCTTACCCAGGGGCCGGCCTCCGAGGGCTCCACGGGACCCCGAGGGGCCGCTGACCGCCGGGCTTCCTGGCGAGCCTCCAGCAGGGCCCTCTCGGCCTCGTCCTTCTTCTGCAGGGCGCTCTTGAGCTGGGCCTGGACGACGGCCAGCTTGCGCCGGAGCTCCTCGTTCATCGCCATGAAGCGGTTCAGCTGCTCCTGCAGCTAAGGAGACCCAAACAGGCCCTCAGTGCCTCCGGGCCGCTCCTCCTCCCTACGGCGCTCCCTACGCGCCCCCCCCGCCTTTGCCCCCGGCACGCGGCCTTCTCACCGCCTCCGTGTCTCGGGTCCTGCAGAGGATCTCCTGCGTTTGCGCCCGAATCTCGTCCCGCTGCTTGTCCACCACCTCCTTCAGCCGCAGCATCACCTCCCTCTCTTTGCGCCAGGCGCTGTCTGGACACGGGCGGGAGACAGAACTCACCCAGACGTACACACACACACACACACACACACACACACACACACACACACACACACGCACACACACACACCTGAAGGAGCTTGCAAAAAGACACTAGGGAGGAAAATCCCCCTGAACGCTACCCAAAGGCAGCACCACCCTATGGCCTGGTTTGGACACACACACAAAGACCCCCCCCCACTTTTGTGTGTGCGTGTGCACGGGGGGGGGAAGAGTCTTAAAATGGCACATCCAGCAACATGCGTGTGCACCTCCATCAAACTCAAAAAGGGCTCTTGCATCCCAGCCCCCCCCCGACGGGTTACGCCTTCATTCTCATCTGGGGTACCTACATATTTTTAACTGTTGAATAAAAGCTCATGATTCATAAATCATCATCATCATCATCATCATTATTATACATTTCTATTATTTCTGTGTCCTTCCCACTTCTTTAAGGCAGCAACAGCAATGGAACAAGGCAGATGTCAGGTGTCTCTCCACCCCCCCCACCCCCCCCACCCCAGGCCAGGCAAATTTCGGTTCCGGTTCCTTAGTTCTGCTTCCTCTTCTGCCTGTCCTTCGGGTTCAATGTGCGCACCTGAGCTGCTGCTGGGGGTCCACAGACAGCCCCCCCCGCCCCACGTGGGGCTCAGAGAGGAAACGGAGCCGAGCTGGTGCCCTGCAGGGCTGGACGTCTGCCCAAGAGAGGATCTGCCGGGGGGGGGGGGCAGATGTGGGAACAGCAGGGAGCCTGGGTTGCAGCTTTCCCCCTTCAACGCCTGGCGCCTTGAGGGGCCCAGAGGAAGGGGGGGCAACAGGTCGAGTGAAGAGGCGTATTTTTAAAAGGGGGCCCTTTGTGCCCACCCACCCACCCCCGCCCCAAGGACAGGCGCTCATCCGCTAGAACACACAGGTGCCCCGGGAGTTCTGGCTTTCAAGGGCACAAACCATGTTCTGAACTCCCCCCCCCGCCCCGTGCGAGCCCCAAAAGCCAAACCCTCTGCCCCCCCCCAGGACTGAGAAAGTGCAGCCTGTAAGTCAGGAACAGAAAGAGAAAACACCCAGAGCAGCCCGGCCGGGGCCTCGCCCTCAGTTTCGGGTTTTGTCCAGCGGTTCACGTCTGCCAAAATCACTCTCTGGCAGAAGAGCGAGGGAGTCCCCTCACGGGGTGCTGACGCACAGGCGCTGTCCAATACCGAGCCACATCCTGAAACCCATTCCTTGAAAATCTAAGGGGGGGCACTGGGGGGGGGGCTGGCTGTCTCCCTGTAAGAAGCCAGGCAGGATGCAGGGGGGAGGGCACCAAACGCCAGCAGCACAAAAGCCTGGCAGGGAACACTCCCCCCAGAGCCTAAGGTTGGGGACCACTGCTGTGGGGGAAGGTCAGCCGCAACACCGGGCAGTGGTGGCCCCTGGCCCCCCCTCCGCCCCCCCCCGCTCACCTTCCTGGGCTTGGCTCCCGGCCAGCTGGGCCACCAGCCGCTGGTTCTCCTCCCGGGCCTCCTCGGCCAGGCAGCCCTCCAGCCCGCGGGGGCGGTGGTGGTGGTGGCCCCCCTCGGGCACTTCTTCCAGTGGGGATGGCGGCGGTGGGGGCTCCTCCTGCTCCTGCTCCTCCCGGGACCCCCAAGGAAGGAAGGAAGGAAGAAAAAGGAGAAGAGGAGGAGGAGGAGACCGGCTGCTGGATCCAAAGCCGGACCCCCTCCAGTTTGGGGGTGACTCCCCAGCGCCCTGGAACCCACCCCCACCCCCGGCTGGGCCAAACTCGCCAAGGGCTGGTGGTGGTGCGGGGGGGGGGACCCTTGAACCTCCAACCCGCCCCCCCCCGCCCAAAACCAACCAGCCAGGAAGGCTTCGGGCTCTATTGTGGCGCGGGGGGGGGAGGCAAGCCCGCCTCCCACTCCGGGCCGGAGGACGAGGGAGAGGAGGGAGGGAGGGGGTCCCGGGGAGGGGGGGCGCCGAGAGGGGGGAGAAAGGAGGAGGAAGGACGGGCCCAGCCCCCCAGCCCCCCCCCGCTCCCCCAGGCGGCCCCCTTCCCGCGGGGGGGGATGGTGTTCCGGAGCTCACCTGCGGGGGGGCCGCCGCCGCCGCCGCCTGGCCTTTCCCGCCGCCCGGAGGGAGAGGAGGTCCGGGGGGAGCCGCCGCCGCCGCCGCCGCCTCGTCCCCGGGTGGGGGCTCCTCGTCCGGGGAGGGCGTCCCGGCCAGGGCGGCTTCGAGCAGCTCCAGCAGGCGGACCACCTGCGCCACCAGCCCGGCCACCGCGCCCGGCCCCACCCGGCCCGAGAGGCGCTGCAGCTCCGCCCCAAGAGCCCCGGCCAGCCCGTACACCTGCGCCGCCCTCGAAGCCGTGGCCCTGGCCGCCCCCCCAGGCCGGAGACCCTCCTCCTCCTCCTCCTCCATCATCGCGGGCCCCCGAGCGCCGTCCCGGGCCTGGCCTGGCCTGGCCTGCCCTCCTCCGCTGCGCCTGCGCCCGGCCTGGCCCGGCCCGACCCGGCGGCCGCGAAGACGGGCAGGGAAGGAGGGAGGGAAGGAGGGAGGGAGGCGCCGCGGGCCGGCCTCCCCCCCTCCCTCGCTCCTCCTCCCGCCCGCCCGCCCGAGGGGCTTCCCCGGGAGCAGAAGGCAGCGGACCCCCGGGAGGACTCTCTCTCGCCCGGAGGACGGCAACCCGAGGACCCTCCGCCCGCCCCCCCCCCCCCGGCCCGGATAGGCGACGGGACTCCCACTCCTAGTGAGCGGCTGAGCTGAGCGTCGGGCGGGAGGACCTCCCCCCTCCCTCCGAAACCCTCCGCCCGCCCGCCCCCCCGACTCTGGGGAAGCCTCTCGGGGAGCGCCCCCCCTTCCCTGGAAAGCTCCTGGTGGGGAGAGGGAGGGAGGAAAGAGGCCCCTCCACCCCACCCCACCCCACGTCGTCCCTCCTCGTTGAGCCGCCTGAGGACGCACGCAAAGGGGGGGGGCGAGCCGGAACCCCCCAAGAGCAGGGGACAGGAGGGGGGAAGAGAACCTCCTCCGGCTCGGCCACCCCCCCCCCGGCCACGGGACCCCCCCCCAATTCAGGAGACGGGACAAGGCTCCCTTTGTACAAAATTATGTTTTATTAAACAGCTGTGGAAGTACACGCGAGGCAGCAGGCACTGTACACACACACAAACACACAACCATGCACACACACACACATTTTGACACAGGTCCCTGGGAAGAAGGGTGTGTTTGTGTGAGCGTGCGTGCGTGCGTGTGTCCTAAACAGGGAACACAACGAAGCCCGGAAAGGGCCAGGAAAGGGGCTGCAGAGTCCTCGTGGCCGTCATCATGGTCTCCTTCCTGGGGGGGGGCGGGTTCAGAGAGGAGGGTGCTGGGCCGCACGCGCACACGCACCCCCTCCCCTCGCGCCGCCTAGGCGTAGAGATCCTCCCGGTCCGCCGAGTAGACCTCCCCCTCTTGCAGGAGGGCGAAGTTGAGGAAGTGGGAGGGCCGGTGCACCTCGTGGTAGAACTCCTTCGGGTTGGCCAGCTGCAGCTCGTACTTCATGTTGGGGTCGTGGCGCACGCCTGCAGCAAGAAGGGGCCCGCGGATCAGCCCCCAGGACAGGGAGGGGGGGGAAGCAGGGGGGCGCAAAAGCAACACAAGAGTGGGAGGTGGGGGGGCTGCCGCTCACTCCGAGGGAGGGTCCCCCTCCGTCCATCAGGAGCACCGAACAGAGCCGGCAGGCGCTCTGCCTCCATCCCAGCTTCTGTGTCAGGAAAAGCGGCGCCATCCAGGGCGGACGGGCGCTCTTTCTTCCTCCCTCCCCAACCAACAGAAGGCAGGATGAGGCCCTTCTGGCCAGAAAGGTAGAGAAGGGGGCAAGAAGGCCAAGACTTGTCCCCACCCACCCCCAACCGGGCCTCCTCCCAGGCAGCATCGAACCAGGAAGAGCGAAAAAGAGAGAGAGAGGAAAGTGAAAGGCTGGCCAGGGAGAGGGAGGGGCTCTGCGGGGTGTGGAGACGGGGGGGGAGGCTCCCCCAGCCTTCCAGGCAAATAAAAATAAATAAAGCCCCCCCCCATACACACACACACACACCCTCCCAGTGTGCCCACTCACCCATGAAGTTGTAGTTCCAGGAGCCTTGGGCCGGCACCATGAAGAAGCCCAGGAAGCGATCGGAGAGCAGCATCTGGACCCGCTCGTAGTGGGAGGGCAGGTAGCCCTTGGGGTTGTTGCCCTTATCTGTGTTCTGCCTGCCCCACTCGTAGCCGCTGGGGGTCAGCTTGTAGGCGGTCAGGGTGCAGGAGCCGGGGGTGAAGCTGAGAGAGGCGGGAAGGGCCACCATGAAAGACGCTGTGGGCCAGTGACGGCTGGGCTGGGCCACGTTCGCCTGGGGAGTGGCCGCATCGAGGAGGACACTGGCACGGGCCAATCCACCCCTGTCCTGCGTGGGGGTCTGCCCTGTCCCTGCCGCAGGGGTCGGCCGCATCTGCCCTCTCCCCCCCCTTCTTCTTCTTCCCTTCCCCTCCTGGACTGACCTGCAGGTGATGATGATGGTCTTCTCTCCGTCCCAGGACGGGTTCTCCGCCATGACTTTGGCGTGGGTGGTCACGTCCTGCGGGGAGAGCTGGGGGGACTCGTTGGGCTGCGTGTGGATCCACCCCAGAGGCTCCATCTCCTGCGCAGCAGAGGGAGGGAGAGGAGGAGAAGCTGGGGGTACGAGGGGGCGGGGCAGGGACCGCCTCCGTTCTGGGGGGGGGGAGGAGTGGAGAGCACAGGAAACCCTCCTTGTGGCCGGAAGCGGGCGGAGGACTGGGGCGGCCGGATACCAGGGGCTCCCTGCCACCTCCCCCCCCTTCCCGCTACCTCTAGGATGCGCCGGGTGGGGGCCTACCTTGAGGTACTCGTGCTGGGGCAGCTGGCCGGGCAGGTGAACCGTCTGGTGGGTGCCCCACTGCGGCACCATGACGATGCAGCGGATCTCCTTCACCTGGGGGTTGTCTGGGGGGCTCACGCCATACAGGTACCCGGCAATCTGGAAAGGGGAGAGAAAAGGCCCCCTCCCGTCAGTGTGCGTCGCCTTCCTTGGAAGCGCAAAAGGGGAAAACGGGGTGGGTGGGTGTGTCTGGGTTTTGGCTCCATAGAGGAGCCAGCAAAGAAAGAAGGCCGGCCAGAGGGCCTAGCTGTTCGCGGGGAGGGGGGGGAAGAGGGAGGGAAGGAGGAAGAAGTGAGAAACAGAAACGTCCGCAGAGCCGAGAGTGAGGTCAAACACACTGGAAAACGTTGAGGCTGTTTTGGAGCGTCCGCTTCTATTGCAAGAATGCGCATCTTCCACAGCCAAGGGGAAGCCCGGTCCTGGCAGCAGTCTTCCCCCCCCCCCAAACACACTGCCCCCAATTTCATGATGGCTTTAGGCCTTTGCTGTCTACAGTTCAAGGTGCAAAAACAGCAACCAATCTTGTGATCCAAAGGCTTGCACATTTCACGGGGCGAACGCTTCCGTGGCCCAGAGGCCTCTTCTCCGGATTCATCTCTAAAGACTGGCATGAAGGACGTCACAAAAGATTTGGCCGAAATCAAGACTGTATCTCATGAAGACGCTCTGCTCCCCGGTGAGGCAATTGTGTGGGGAGCATGTGCGTTCCCAGGCGAAAGCAGCCTAGAATCATTTGGTTTTTTTTAAAAATATAGATAAATTTGCACAGAGATCTAATTCACGGCAGCAGAGAGGTCAGAAGAAGAACCCAAAGAGGCTGAGAGAGGGAAGGGGAGAGAGGAGGTGGTAGAGGATGGCCCTCCGTGGCTGCCCTCCCAAGAGGGGAAAGAGTACAGAGAGGCAGAACGCGCAGATGGGTGCGACAGAGGAGACTCGCAAAGCAAGCTGCCCCATGCCTCGGCATGCGTGGGGAGGCATCTCCTGCCCGCCCGCCCCATCCCAGAAGAGAGGCAGCAGAACCGAGGCGAGGCACCTGAGCCCGAAGGTCTGAGATGCAGATGAATTTCTTCAGCACGTTCTTGGGGAGGATGTAGGTGTAGCCGGTCTCCTTGATGTCGTCCGAGGAGACGTAGATGTGGTTCGTCCGCAGGTGGAGGTTGGCGGCAGAGATGGCCCTGCGGGGGGTGTGGGGGGGGGAGGCAGCAACAAAGGGGGTGCTTGGGTGAGGAGGTGGCTCAGGGACAGGGGAAGGGGGACACCCCAAAGAGGGACCCCTCTCTGCCACCCCTCAGCCCTGACCCGGGGCCCCTCACCTGACGCGCCACTCCGTCTTGGAGGAGAAGGTCTGGGTCTCGTAGTTGCTGGTGGTCGAGGTGATGATCTCGTCACCGTGCTTGTTGACGGTCCGCGTCTGGGTGGCCGTCAGCTGGGACTGCTCCTTGGTCTGCTTCTCGATCTCCGCAATCTGTTGCCGCTGCTGCGAGGGGGCCGAGATCTCCATGCCCAGGATGATGTCCCGGATCTCCGACTGGGTCAGGGAAGCCACGTTCACGCTGGCAGAGAAGTGGGCAGGCAGGAGGTGAGAGCCCGCGGAGGGCCAAGGAGCCACCTTCCAGCGCAAGAGGCAGGACGAGGGCGAGGGTGACCCTCGCCTTTCGGCATCGAACCTGGGCTGCTGTCGGGCCCTCTAATGGCCTGGCCCTCTTGACGCGTTCTTTGTTTCTGTTCCCTTAGCCATGCACGCCCAACCTTTGTGGGATGACGTTTGAGTGTCCCCCCCCCTTCCCCCAGCTGCCTGAAGTGCCCTTTAGGGGAGGGGAAGAGCACCAGGATGTAAACCCAAAGAGCACCCCCCCGTCCCGAAGGGCAACCCCCTTCCTCCACAGCCGCCTACTTGTTTTTCTTGCCGTAATCCGCCAGGATGAGGTCCTTCAGCTGCACCTCCACCTTGATCCACTCCTCGTCCGTCAAGGTGGGCCAGATGTGGTGAGGTTCGGTGATGGTGGTCTTGTCCGGCTTCAAGATGACCTTGGCTCGGTCGTTGTTCACATGCAGGGCCCTGAGGATCAGGATCAGCCGGGAGAAGGCCTGGAAGAAAGAGCGAGCGAGGGCATGCATGGGTGAGAAAGAGGGAAGGGGGCGCCAGGCGCCTCGTAGCAGGGAAGGGAGCCGCTGCTCGGTCCAGGCGGGGGAGAAGGAGGAGGAACCCCACCACTCAGGGCCCTGGGGCTGTTGATAAGGTGCTCGGCGGACGCCCAGGCTGGCTGCTGCTCCCGGCCTCCCCCCCCCCCCCCGAGCTCAGCCTCACCGTGTAGGAAGATATGGTCTTCAGCCAGTCGTCGTAAAGGTTGAAAAGGACCATCTGGGGCTCGGTGGCTTTCAGGATGAGGTCCCCAAACTTCTCCACCTTCAGGCAGGCCTGGAAGGGCAGCTGCAGCTCCGAGCCTTTGATGACGATGTTGGGGAAATCCAGCAAGTGCACCTGAGGCGGGCGGGTGGGGGAGAAGCTGGTCAGCCTGCGGACGGGGGCCCGAGACCCCAAGAGACAGGTGGGAGCGAAGCCCACAGGCTCCCCACACATCCCTTGGGGGACTGTCAGCCGGCCCGCCTCTGCCCCAAGAGAAGCCCAGCCCACCTCCAGAGGGTCCAGCATGCCCTTGCGGGTGACGATGATCTGCTTCGGCTGCTCCTCCACAGGCAGAGATCGGATCAGGGCCGCCACTTCCTCAGCTGTCTTCCACTTGGCCAGCTGTGGGGGAGGGGAGGGGAGGGGAGGGGAGGAAGAGTCGAAGCCCCTTGTCAGCACAGAGAGCTAGGAGGCTGGCCCCCCTGCCCTTCAATGGCCTCCAACTCACTCACTCCCTTCTTTGGGAGGTCGGGAGAACGACCCCCCAGCCCGGCGCCCTCCCCTCCCCCCCACTCTACCTGTCCCAGGCGCTTCTGCCCTGCCCACACTGAGGTGTGGATGATCTTCAGGAAGAGCTGCCCGGTCCGGGGGTTGAAGATAAAGATGGCCCCGTTGATGGGCTTTGTGGTCAAGTTCCCTTCGAAGGTCTGGAAGGAAGCAGAATCCGCGATCCTGAGCCGCCCTGCTCTGGCCTTCTGTGCCAAGCGCGGAGGCCCCTCTTCCCGGGACCGTCTCTCCCTCTCCCTCCCTCTCTCACCTTGTGGATGGTGACCCTGTAGACGTTGGTGTCATCCACAAACCAGATGATCTGGTTCGAGAACAGCTCCCCGTAGTTCTGGGAGGACAGGTAGGGCTCGGTGGGCTCCGAGGAGTACAGCTGCAGCCCTTTGCGGATCCGCTCCCTCAGGACGTAGAGGGCTGGGTTGGCCTTCATGATCTTGGCCATGGCCTGCTGGATGAGCGGCTTGCTCCCGGGGAACCAGTTGCCGTAGGCGCTGTGGGCGGAGGGGAGAAAGGCAAGGAAGGGTCATCAGAAAAAAGAACCGCCGGCGTCTCCTCCTCGGCCCCATCTCTTTCCCTGGCTTTTGCGGTGAGCAAACCCTGTCTTTCTTTCGCCGTGCGTGTCCCCCACTTTGAGGGGGAAATGGAACACAGGCAGGCTCTAGGATTTAGGCGTCTGGCTGGCGAGGCAGAGGTGGTGCCTCCTGGACAGGGGCTGGGTCTCAATGACCCACCAAGTCTCTTCCAGCTCTGCAGCTCCATCACCATCACCCTCATGATGATGATGATGATGATGATGCACAGGCTAAGTCATTGGTTTTGGAAAGAGAGAAAAACTCATATACATTTATTTCATAAACAAAATCAGGTGCCGCACAACACTTTTACCAGTCTACCGCACTATCGGGAATTTTGGAGCTACTCAGAGCCCTGCCTGAGGCGGGGGGGGGGAGAAAATGGAGAAGCGCAAACCATCCAGGCCAGACCTCACAAGGGCGGGATCTCTAGTTAGTTAGTTAATGAGGTCGCACAAGCTTGAAGAAGCGCGTCGGGTGAGCGACTGAATGGCCAGGGCCGGCGGGAGCTCCTGCCCGGTGCGCCCCCTCCCTCCCTCCCGGCTCACCTGTGCAGGTTGTAGGCCAGGTCGATGGCGATGAGGACCCCGGTGGGCGAGGGGTAGATGCTCATGTTGTCCGTGGTGTAGTCCAGGAACTTGGCCCGGGCGTAGCGCTCAATGTCGTGCGAGTCGTAGTCGCCCCAGCGCAGCTGGATGTCGATCCAGTACTTCTGGGTGGTGGTGCTGTCCATCACGTCCCTGAGCGCAGACGTCAGCTCAGAGGGTGGGCTGGCGCCTGAGCCCCTTAACCCCTCATCTCCCCCCCAACCCCCCCACCCTGGAAACTACGGCTGGGGAGGGGGAGAAGCAGGCCCTTACTTGGAGTCCGCCAGCAGGGAGGGGCGGGAGACGTTCCACTTGTAGGAGGCGAAGAGAAGGATGTCTGCACACGAAGAGTTCATCTTGTAAGACTTCCGGGGGTGGATCGTCTCCTTCTGCACCGTCTCAATCTCCAGGGCGTCCAGCTCTTGGTCAAACACCTGCAGGGGCAGCAGGAGGGAGGGAGGGAGGGCCCTCAGTGGCAGGGCCGTCTTGGGGGAAGAAGCCAAGGCAGGGAGGCAGGTTCTGGTCTCCCCGCCTGCCTGCCCACCCGCCCACCCCAGCCTTAAGAGAAAAGGTCCTGGCCCCTCTCCAGGCGAGGGAGTGAGGAGAAGAGGAGGAGGAGGACGGGGGGGGCATCGCCGCCCTCGGCCGGCCCACCTGACACAAGTCCATGACGATGCTCTCGTGGATCTTCTGCCACAAGTGGGCCCGGAAGATCTGGATGAGGGAGATCTTCAGCGTGGGGATCTTCCCGTGCATGAAGATGCCCGTCAGGTCCAGCTGCACCTGGAAGCCCACGTACACCTGCAGCCGGGAAGGAGGAAGGGGGAAGGGGGGGAGAGTCAGACAAGGCGGGGCCGTAACAGTGTTCAAGAGGAAGGCAGCCGGGAAGGGGGGCGGTGTGGACCACCGTCGCAACATCCCAAGAGGAAGAGGGGGAACCTGCAGGGCCGGAGCCTGGCGGCACGCGAGGGCAGGAGGCAAGAGGGAGGGGGGAAGCGCTGGGGACTCACGTTGGCCCGGTTGATGGTGGGGGACCACCAGAGGGTGAACCTTCTGTTCGGGATCTGGTTGAGACCTGAGCGCTGGGCGTTGGTCAGCTTCTTCCACTTCATGGACTCCTCAAACCCGCTGGCTTTTTCCCTGAACCAGACAGACGGGGGGGGGGGGGGAAGGAGGCCCAAAATCAGTCCGGGGGTCCCTCTCCTCTCCTCCTCTCCCATCCAATGTCAGAGACACTGCCCCCCCCGCCCTCCCACCCTCCTTACCAGAAGAGACCCTCCCAGGTGGGGAAGTAGGTCCCCTTGAAGAGGGTGTGCTCCAGGATGCCCTCCACGCCCCCCAGGGCCTGGATCATGTCCGTGCGGTAGTTGTTCAGGTTCCACAGCTTCCCGTCATGGCGCTGGTGGGTCCACCAGAAGGGGTTCTGCTTCAAGACCTGGCCAAGGGGAGCCAGAATTAGCCAATGGCCATCAGGGGAAGGGAATCAGGCAGGCACTGGGGGGGGGGGGGCTTGGCAAGGTCTGGGGGAGAGATCCCAGCATATCTCAAACCGCCGGGCCATTTTGAAAGGCAGGAAAGGAGGGGGAAGCTGTGGGAACATAAGGGAGCATAACAAAGGTGTACATCCACTGTCAAGTAACCAGCGGAAGCCAACATGCCCTTAGGGTTGGGCCAGCAACATACATTCCAGAATTGGCACCACTTTTTTGTTAATTGATCCCTCTGGAGTCTCCCCCCGCCTTGCACCGTGCTGTCGAACGGCTCCTCCTTCCAGAGCGCTGCAGCGAGGTGCAAGGGGAAAACACACACAGAGAGAGACACACACACACAGAGCTTTTGGCTCAGCCCCCCCCCCACACACACACAAATATACCTACCTGGTACTGCTTGAAGTCGGTCCTGACTCTCCAGCCCTTGTCGTAGGCAAGCGTGTGCCGGTCCTTCTGGAAGAGGGTGTTGATGCGAGGGATGCCCCGGTCCCAGGAGTCCTCCAGGTCCTCCAGCGTCAGCCGCCTGGGAGGAGGCAGGAAGAGGGAGGGAGGGACACGGTCTGGCTTCCTGCTGCACTGCGCTCACCCGCCCCCCCCCCACTGGCGTGCACCCTCCACCCCCTTGCCCCGGCCACTGGAAGACAGATTCCTGTAGGGAAGGGCCTCCCTTGCCCTCCAGCCAGCCAGCCAGCCAGCCCACCCCACCCCCACCCCCCCGGCCCAGGAAGAGCCCAATCCTGCGAAACCTCCTCACCTGTTCTGGGCAATGGCCTCCTGCCTCTTGAGCGCATACTCGGCCCACACCCGCTGCGAGTCGATGAACTCGCTCTCCCAGGGCTGGATGTAGCGGTAGAGATTGGGGATCAGCTGGTCCTCCTCGTGGCTCATCCCAGACCGGAAGTGTGTGATGCCCACGTCTGTCTGCTTGGACCACCTGCAGGGAGAGAGGAAGGGAAGAGAAGAGTTCAAGCAGGCACCCCTTCCTTCCTTCCCTTCCTTCCTTTCCTCCCTCCCTTCTGGCTATCTTTCTATCTTCTCCTTCCTTCCTTTCCTCCTTCCCTCCCTCTCACTCAGCCCTCTCTGGAGCTGGGGCTCACCTGAGGTCAGACTGGGGGATGAGGACGTGCCCCATAGAGAGCATGCCCAGCCCCCCCAGCTCCTTGGGGGTGTAGAAGACCACCGGCGGGAAGCGGCTGGGCATTTTGGAGTTCAGGCCGATCTTGATCCGGGTCTGGATCTTGTTCTCGCACTTCACCAGCAGGTCCAGCAGCTCCTGGGTGTTCACCACCGCCTCTCGGAAGTAGGTCATCAGCCCGATCAGGGCCGTGTTCCACTTGTTCACAATCTGTACGAGAGGCACAGGATGAGGCCCTCCCCCCCAGAGCTGGCCTGCTCCCACCCCCGTGACCAGAGGAGGAAACGGCCAGGTCCTTTTCCTCTCCCTCCCTCCCTCCTTCCCCTTTTACCTTCGTGAAGGTGGTGGAGCCGGAGGCCATCAGGATCTGCCTCACCCGGTTGTGGAACCTCTGCATGGACTCGTCGTCCACCCGCAGGAAACACTGGGCCGTCCGCTCCTTGGTCACCTGTGAGGGCCGCCGACCCGCCACTGTCACAGCCACCGCCAGCAATCCCACACGCCCCACCCCCCAAACCTGGGGGGCTTTCCCCAGGGGTGGCTCCACCATTCTGCTCTCCCCACTCTGCCCCCCTCCCTCTCCCCCCCACCCCCCGGGGGGCCCCCAACCCCTCACCTCTTGCCCCTCACCTCGTTCTGGAGGTTCCAGACCCCGTCCTTGTGGGTGAACTCCTCGTAGCTGGTGCGACACTTGGGCAGCAGCCGGCACTCGAAGCCGCACATGTTGAAGAGCAGGTTGGGGTTGTCCTTGCTGTAGACGGAGACGAAGCTGTTCTCCCACTGCACCGTCGTCACCGAGCGCGGCAGGCGGTTCTTGATGTCCCAGAAGACGGCGCGGCCCCTGGACAAGAGGAGGACGGACAGGTGACCCCACCGGCCAGAAGCCCACCACCCTCCCTCCCTCCAGCCAGCGTGTGGCCCCAGGGGCCCCCTCCTGGCCCCCACCCACTCACAGGTTGACGTCGTGCTTCATCAGCCGCATCCGGGCGTCACGGGGCCAGCACTTCTTGTTGTTGTAGCCCACAATGTTCTCGTTGTTGGGGTCAGGGTGCTCCGTCAGGTAACGCTGGATCAGGTCCCTCGCCTCGTCGGCAGTGAACCTGGAAACAGCGGCCAGAGAAAAGATGACGAGGGTCACTCCTGGCATGTGGCCTCTCACTTGGGGGGCCTCTCGCTAAGGCCGGGCGGTGGCTGAACACGCCGGAGAAGGAAAGGCCCCCCTCTGCCCCCCACCCCCGGCAGGAGGCCCCAGAGGAGGTTTCGAGCCGAGCGACGGAAGGCAGGCCCCGCAGCAGCCAAACCCCAGCAAGAGGACACAGAAGACAGAGATTGGGGGGGGCGGCGAGGGGGGCTGCTAAACGAAACTGCTGGAATCACACAACAGGCTTAAACGACAAGGATGCTTCCAGGCTGGGAGGAGGAACTGACGGCCCTCGGGGACTGACCAAGCCCTGCCCTGCTCTGCCCTGCCCCCCCAACCCTCTCTGCAGGTGGGTGTCTCTGCCGGCACCTGAAGAAAATGTGGATGCGGTCGATGTATCGGCAGAAGAGGCGGATGGGGTGGGCCACCTCCGTGGCCACGTCCTGGAAGCTGAGGAAGTCGTTGGGCATCTGCGGGGGGCCGGCCATCTCGCTGGCCCGGTGGAGGCCCAGCACCAAGAGGTCCATCACCAGGCCGTAGTACTGGACGATGAAGGAGGCGAACTGCAGGCCTCGGATGATCCCGTAGGAGTTGGTGTGGTTCATGTCCTGGAGCGAGGAAGAGGAGGGGGGCAGTCAGGGCTGCCCCGCACGGGGGGGGGAGAGGCGCCAGCAGCCCAAGCCAGACCCCCCCAGGGGGCCGCTATTTGCGCATGGGGCGGGGTGTCCGAAGCGGCTGGCAGAAGGGGCCCAGGGGTGGGCGGCGCACAGGGCTGCCCCGCTGTTGTTCTGCCCGGGGGGGGGGGGAGCAAGCACCTTGTAGTTGATGACCACGTTGTTCTTGGCCGTCATGTAGTCGGCGATGTTGTGGTCGACGATCAGGCGCAGGAGCCGGTTCAGGAGGGTCAGGTCAATCTTCTCGTACATCTTCTCGAAGCGCGACTCGAGCATGACGTTGCACTCCCCCTCGCTGGTCTCCCAGACGTCCTGCAGGTTGTTGATGCCTGAGGGAAGCGGGCGAGGAGATGAAGCCTCCGAGGCAAGGCGCCCTGACACCCCCCTCGGGAGGAGGAGCCGACCTGGGCCTTGCCGGGGGGGGGGGGCAGGAGGATTTGGCCCATCCTGAGGTGGCTCCCTCCCCCCACAGAGAGAGAGAGAGAGAGAGAGAGAGAGAGAGAGCAAAGGGAGGCCTCGCACCCCCGCCACCCTCTCCAGGAACAGGGGGAAGCCAGGAAGGAGGCCAGAGGCCGCGGCCCCGCTCCTGCGCTGCCTCTCCTTGGGGAGGGGCAAGACGACAGGGAGGTCTCCAGCCGCTGCTGGCTGTGGGGCGAGCTGCTGGGGACCCGGAGGTGGGGAAGCCTCCCACATGAGAGCAAAACCTTCTGTCTGTCTCCAATCCCCCCCCCACTCCACCCCAGACTCACCCTGGCACCACTTATACACCAGCAGGGGCGGGGGCTCTGTGTCCGCCGGCTTGATCCAGGGCGGGAAAAGGCGCCGCTTATCCGCCTCGTACCACAGGTACTGATCCAGGTAGGCGTCCGTGATCTTCTCCAGGGGCTCCACGTCATAGACAGGGACCAGGTGGCTGTAGAGGTCCATGAACTCGATGCCCACCTGCCCGAGGAGGGAAGAAAGCAAAGGAGGGGGTGGGCGTGTGAGCCGTCAGCAGGCAGAGGGGCCCGTGGGTGGCCAGAGAGGCCCCTCCCTCCCTCCTTCCAAAGGCCGACTGACCTCTTTGAAGGCTCGCTGAGTCAGGAGGTGCCGCTTGATGCGGGACAAAGCCTCGTGAGGGTTGTCGTAGGCCTGCTCGATAAGGCCCAGCTCTTCCCGCTGTGACTGGTTCAGGCGAGACTTCACGCTGGAAGAGAGCGGGGGGGGGAGTTGAGAGAAGGGCAGGCAGAGGCCTCCTCCCACCCAGAAAACCTGGAAGGAAGGAGCCCGCGAGGAGAGAAGCGGCTCCAAGGGACACCCGGAGGCTTCCACCCTTGACGCCACCCTTGACGCCCTACCTGTAGGCCTCCTTCAGCCTCTCCAGGGCCAAGATCAGCAACTTGGTGTCGTGCTTGTAGGACAGGGGCGGGAAAGGGATGGGCGAGAAGCGCCGGCTCTCCAGCCAGTGGACGGTGGTGGTGTAGACGGCCACGGCCTCCTCGGCCGTGATGTAGGGGCCGTCCTGAAAGGCAAGCAAAGGAGGCCGGCGTGAAGCGGGGGGCCCTTCGGCCTGCCCCCCCGGGGGGAGGGCTGGCAAGGGCCCTTCGGCCACCCCTCCACCCCCAGGCAGAGACACCCCCCCCCACGGGCACCACCTCCGCAGGGACCCACCTTCAGGTAGTTGTGCTGCCGCTCCTGCTCCGCTTTCAGGTACAGGCGGGTGAGGCGGCCCAGGTTCTTCTTGCAGACGGTCTTGTCCACGGTGGCCCCCCGGCGGATGCGCTCCCGGTTGTAGTGGGCCGTGTTGGTCCACCAGTCGGCTTTGGCCTTCACGTACCTCAGGATCATGTTCTCAATGGGGGTGGGCAACCCAGGCACCTGGGGGCCCCAAGAGGGAAAACCCACAGGCTGGCTTTACTCCTTTCATCCTGACCCCATGACCTTTGCATCGTGGCACGTTCAAAACATCCACAAGCAGCATTTCCCCCCCCCCCCACACACACACACAACAGGACACGCCCTTAAGTCACTTACGAATTTCTAAAAAGGGTCTGAGAACCCTGATTCACCCAACGGTCTCAGCGCACCGAGAGTCTAAAAGAAGGGGGAAAGGGACGCTTTCTCCAAGGCAGAGAGCCGGTGGCCAGAGGAAACCCTCTCAGCCCTGCCAGGAGCAGCCCTCGCCACCTCACTCGGGGGGGGGGGGAGCACGTTCCTCACAGCCCAGGGCCTCCTCCCTTGCAGGGTGACCCAGCCCGCCTGCCCGCAGGGACTTGCCTTCCAGGGGATGTTGGCCTTCCAGCACCTCCAGGCCTCGCTCAGGTGCTGCAGGATAGTCCGGGCCTTGTTCTGCTTGATCCCCTCCGGCATCATGTCCAGGATGTCGTGCATCACAGCCGCCCGCAGCTCCAGGTCAAAGTGAGACTCCACCCGCTGCTTGGTGACCGTCTTGGCCACACCCTTGGAGTGACGGCCTGTGAAAGAAAGACGAGGGGGAGGAGGATCAGGGAGGGGCAGAGCAGACTCAGGAGGCCCCTGGAAAGGACCGCCCCTCCTGGCCTCCCCCTGAAAGCTGGGCAGGAGGAGGCCTCCAACACCCCCCCCCCCAGAAGTTAATCTGGGCCTTCAGGGCAGGTCCCAAAGAAAGGTTCCTTCCAGAGCAACGAACGGGAAGCCCCTGGCTCTTGCTCACCTTCAAACTGCCTGGCCAGGAGGTTCCCCAGCCAGCGCTCCAGCAGAGGGGTGATGCCCCTCATGAAGAACAGCCAGACGCGCCAGCCGGGCGCCCAGAAGCCGCAGCCGGGGCCCTTCCCCACCGGCCCCTGTGGAAGAGACACATACAGAGAGAGGCAAAATATAAGCCCGTCCGTCCTAGATGTTCATCGGGACCTGTCCCCTTTCCTCCCGCCATCCAGAGCCCTCTTCCTCCTCCTCCTCCTCGGCCAGGCTCCCCCTGCGAGACTCACCGTGTTAAAGCGGTAATAGATGAGATGCTTAAGGTCTTTGCACATCCGGATCTGCCGCATCAGCTTGTACTTGTACCTGTACATCCCTGTCAGCTGCCCGACGTGGGCAAAGATGTACTGGAGACCATCGGCCAGCTGGAGAGGAGAGAAAGGGCAAGGGAGTCACCCGTCAGGGTCCCTGGTCACCCTCAGTGCCCCCCTCTCCCCCCCCCCCAAGGAAGCGCCAAAACAGGAGAGCCTACCTGGAAGGCGTCCACATTCCCCAGCCGGTACTGGACGTGACTGTCCACCACCAGCTTGGTCAGACGCAACACCTCCCGGCAGAGATGGAAGGCGTTGCCGAAACGGGACTTCTTCCTTTCCTGGGAAGCGCCAAGTGAACCAATGAGACAGAAAGTTTAGAGGAGGAGCTTTTCTACCTTCCTCGATGGCCGAGACGACCCCTCCCATCACCCACATGAACCTTGCTACCCAGGGGAGGGGCCAGGGTGTCCCCCCCCCAGGCCTCCTGCATGCCCGGAGAAGGAAAGCCGCCCCTCCCCCTCCCCACGGCAGCTGCTCTGGGGCGGGGGGGGAAGGGGCCGGCACCTTGGTGGTGAGGGTCTTGACGGGCTTCAGGTTGAAGTTGTAGTCCAGGTGGAGGTAGTTGAGGTTCTTCCGGTGGATCAGGAGGTTGAGCATGTTGTAGCCCTGGCGGCAGACCTGCAGCCCGACCTCCACCCAATCCAGCTTGGTCGACTGGAAGAACTTGGTGGCCTTGAAGGAGCGGAAGAGGTACCTGGAGCCGGGGGGGGGGGGAGGGGGAGGAAGGCAGGAAGGCAGGAAGGCGTCACTGGCCACGGCCTTGACAGCCCACCTCACTTACTTCCCTCTCGACTCCTAACAGTGGGCCCCAGGTGGCTCACGAAGGGGTCAGACAACCGAACGCAGCACAAACTAGAATATTTATCATTCAGCCAGAATCAACGTCGCATGAAAACATTCATACAGAAAAAAATCAAGAGGTTTGCTACCCGTTTGCTTCCCTCAGCAGCTTCTTCAGCCGCCCAAAGAAAGAAAGAAAGAAAGAAAGAAAGAAAGAAAGAAAGAAAGAAAGAAAGAAAGAAAGACTCTTTGGCTGCCATTGGGAGGACAACAAGATTCCACGGGAATGTCTGGGAACCTGGAAAGCCTCTCCGGACACCCTGGCAAGGGAAGGGGCTTGCCCGAGACCCTCTCCTCACTTTTTGACCAAGTGGTTTTCACCATCTCCACCGAAAATGGGGTTTTGTCCCCGGGGCTACATTTCCCCCCCCCAAGAACAAAAGTGAAGAGAGAACAGAGCTCCCCCCCCCCCCCCGTCCCCACCGACCTCTTCTTCTGGGCCTTGGGAGGCCGGTGCTTGAGAGCGTTCAAGACGTAGTACTTCAACAGCTTCTGGTAGGAGACCCGCACTTTGACCGGCTGCCCGGCAGGACAATGTTCTCGGTACCTGTGAACCAAGCAGATCAAGGCTCAGTGAGTCTGAGCACCTCTCGGCCGATGTCAGAATCCAACCGCGTGGGAAACCTTTCAAGCACTGACCGCTTTAGTGCAGGAGCAAGAGAAAAAAAAGCAAACCAAACACAAAGCAGAAAACACAGAGTTCTCCGGAGTATTTTGCAAAACATTTCAGACGCTTCTGTCTTGGAAGCGAGGCCTCTGACCAACGCTGTGTTCCATGTGGAAGGAGGCCCTTCCCAAATCCCCAGGAATCTCAGCGAGGGGGCCCTTCCCTCCCGCAGAAAACAGCCAGAGGCCAGACAAACAGCAGCCTCAGCAGAGAGACCCCTCTGGGCCCGGCCTCTGCAACATCTCAAGCCCCGTGGGGCTCTCAGGTGTGTGTGTGGGGCTCCCCTCTTCCCTCTCACCCGCGAAAGACTCACCAGTTCTTGACGAGGGGGATGTCCAGGGCCCGGCGGGTCCTGCCTGAGCGCAAGTTGAAGGGGCGAGGGGCCCAGAGCAGTGCAATGCCATTGGCCGTGTTGTCCGTGTAGAGGGGGGTGTCCTTCAGGAAGGGCTCCACAAACTCTGGCAGCTCAAACTCCTCATCATCGTCAGGGAGGGGCTCTTGGCTCTGGACAAACCCGGCCACGTTAAGATGCACAACATTCAGCATGCAAAAGCCGCCGCCCCCCCCCCTTCACCCGTGGCTTCAAGACCTCGTTTCGCAAAAGCCAGCCCCGTTCCAAAGGGGTCCCTTCGCATGAGAGGCCCGACTGGTCGACATGCAAGCCCTCAAAGCTCAAGAAGCACAAAGGGACCCACACGTATCCCAGGCAGCAAACTCCCCTTCCTCTCCGCCCACACTATCCTCTGCTTAATTCCAGAGGCCAACAAGGACATGTTCTGCCTTGCCTTCTTGTGCCAGGTAGCCTTTCTGTGTGAACTCGCATTTTTTTGGAAAAATCAAGCAAACCACCAATTACTAAAAAGAAGCTCTGATGAAATTGAGTAACAAGATATCACAGGACAGCTCCTTCATGTGCTCCCATCTAGAAGCTCCAGACTAAAATCAGTTTGGAGCTGAAACACGGGTCAGGATATTCTAAAAGAGGGTGTAAACACCTCACGCCCACCCCCCTTCTTTCCCTCTGTGAGCCCACCTTAACCGAGTGCCGGTGCGAAATGGGGTTGATGAGGGGGTCGAAGTAGAAGGCTGGTAGGTCGGGATCTTCGGTCTTGATGAAGACCACGTTGGGGGTGTGGTACCTGTGAGGAAAGGAGGGGGCACAGACTGATCCAGAAGATCTTCAGCTAGCAGGGCCTCTTCCTGCTGCTGCTCCTCGTCCTCCGACCCCCCCCCCCCGCACAAGCTCCTGTGGTCTTTGCCCAACGCAGCCCCCTCCGAGAGGCTCACCAGGTGAGGTGGACGTGGTGGGGGAGGTTGTTGTACAGGTAGGGAAAAGCAATCTTGTACTCGGTCCTGATCGGCTGCCGGATGATGATCTTGTTGATGTCGTTGAACTCGTTCCAATCCTCGTCCCTTGTGGGGCCAGAGAAACAGGAGAAGATCAGGCAAAAGAGCAGCTGGGAAGGCAGAGGACATCCTCCAACCCAGGCCGGGGCCGGGGGGGGGGCACACCCCCAGGGACTCATTCCTTTTCTTCAAGGATCAGCATTTGAAATCTCCCCTGGTCCTCACGGGGGGCGGGGGGGAGGGAATCAAGGACATCATGCACAAAAATCTCCCAGAACTGAGGTCTGTTCCACTGCAGGGCATTCCTCACCCCAGCCCCCCCCCCTGCACACAGAGGTCAGAGAACTGCCCCATGCCCCTCACCACCGGATACTCTCCCAAAACAGTTTACAGGGGTGCTGAACCCACCAATGCTTGCCCCCCACAAACACGGCAGCTCTAACTGAGCAGCCCAATCCTCAAGCTCACCTTCTCCCGCAGTGCCCCTCCCCCCCCAGGACACGCGTTCCCTCCTTTCCCACTCACTGCAGGTTGATGTCTCGGACCAGAGGCTCGAACTTGGGCCCTCCCGGGATGGCCATATTGAGAGCCTTGGAGGTGAAGAAGGCCTTCAGGTCAAATAGGTAGAAGTAGTTGTCATCCACGAGGTCAGTGAGGAGCTGGTTGGCCAAGCGGTAGAGGGTGGACATCATGGGCAGGGTGAACTGCCAGCGCTGGTAGGTGGAACCGTTGACGTACCTACAGGGTCAGGAAACAGCCAACTCTTTGCTAATGCCATTCCTCCCCAGAGGAGGGACAACCACCCTTAGGCTTCTGGGTCTACATCAACTCAGTGCAACCAAGAGCCCACCCCAACCCCGCCCGGAGGGTCTTCAGAGGCCCAGAGGAGTCCCTCTCCCCCTCCCCCCCCACCAAGAGGCAGAAAGAGACCCACTTGCGATTGTCCTTCAGGGGCTGGTGGTCGTAGAACCAGTCCAGGACGGGGGCGTCCTCCTCCGGGTCGAGCTCCAGCTGGATGGCCTCCAAGGGCTCCACGTCCAGGATGTTGTCGGCATAGTCGAGGGGCGGCTCCTCGTCGTCAAAGGGCGGGAAGCGCATGCGCTTGAAGTGCCGCCGGTCCCGCTTCTCTCGCCTCATCATGATCCACATGGACCTGGAAGGGACCCAGAGGGTCAGGCCGGCACCCCCGAGGAGCACCACACCGCCCGGCCGGCCCGGCAGGAGCCCGGGCTCCACACCAGGGTTTCGAGGGGGACGGAAAGGTGACTTACCCCCACTGGGCAATGTAGACGGGCTCAATCACCCACGGGATCTCGTTCACAAAGGAAATGGCCCCCGTGATGTGGTAGAGGACAGGGACGTCACGGATCTGCTCCCAGGGCATCGGCATGTTCTCTAGCAGCTTGAGGACTGCGTGCGGCATGTACTTCAAGGCCCTGTGAGGAGGAGAAGAAGGGAAACCCCATCAGAGCAGGCGGTCAGCACATGGCCAGCTGGAAGGGCGGCTTCCCCAAAGAAGGCCAAGGGGCAGAGAAATCCTTACATTGGCCAGCTCAAGAAAACTCTGCAGAAAGGACGGAGCGGTGGCGAGGCTCCCTGACCTGACCCTTTGAAGGCTAGGGCAGTTCCCAGCAGGGGAAAATGCCAGACCTATCCCTCCCTCACCTCCTCCTTCCCAAGCTTCTCACCCCAAATAGACACGCTTGTCGTGGCGGAACTTCCGGTTGGTCATATCCCCATGGTCCCGGATGATTTTCCTCACGTGCTCGGGCGGCATGTCCTCCTTCTGGGCATCCACAAAGCCAAACTTCCGCTTCTCGGCGTAGCGCTTCGCCTGCAGCTGCTGCCACTTCCGGGCTGCAGGGGGACGGAGGGGGAACCCCCCCACAAACACACACACCATGAAGGAAAGCCCCCTCAAAGCCCAGGAGACAAACCCAAGGCAGCTGGCGGCTTTGGACTCCGAGTCCCATCAGCCCCCAACAGCAGGGCTAGTCCAGGGCCAGCAAGGGCTCCCAGCCCACAGGGAGTGCACTCGGGCTCCCCTCCCCATCGCACCCCCCCCCAATCGCCAGCCTACCTTTCTCCTGGAGCTTTTCTTCCGACATGTAGTCCGGCAGCGGGGCCATGGGGGCAGGCATGGGCGGGCAGGGCCCCCGGAAGGGGAAGACGCCGGCCATGGCGGGGGGGGGGGGGAGAGAAAGGCTCAGGGCTGGGAAGGGGAAAAAAGGGGGGGCGGCGCGTGAGTGAGTGAAGGAGCACCAGCCGGGCTGCAGGAGGCCTTCCGTGGGTCGGGTCGGGCTGGCGAGGAGCACCAGAGGCCGCCCCAGAAAAAGCCCCCGGCCCCCCCCCGCGCGGGTCTCCTTGGCAACGGGAGAGAAGGAGGGAGGGAAAGAAGGAAGGAGGCCCTGGGTCGCGCGCCCCCCCCCAAAACAACGGGGACGCGCCAAGGAACGGCGCTCCGTTACACCCAAGGCGCCCCCCCCTCAAGGCGCACCGGCGGGCAGGCGGGCCTCTTTCCTTCCTTCCTTCCTGTTTCCCGGGAACGGAGCCGGTTCGAGTCCCACCTCCCCCCCCCCACATCCCGAGGCGCCTCCCCGTTACCTGCCCTCTTCCTCCTCCTCCTCCTCCCGGCCGGAGAGGAGCCGCTGCTTCTCCTCCTCCTCCTCCTCCTTCCTTCCTCCTTTTTCTTTTTCTGCTGCTGCTTCTTTTTCTTCGTCGCTCCGGAGGCGAAAATAATAAGAACCTCTAATGGCGGCCGACGCGTCTGCCGCTGCTCTGCGCGAACATGCCACGCACTGCGCAGGCGCGCGTCCCCGTAACCGGATGTGGAAAGGCGGGCGCGAATGGTGGCCCCGCAAACCAATCGGAGGACAAGCGGAGGGAGACGAACGCGGAGAGCCACCAATAGGCCAAACCTGAAGAGTGGGCTCGGCGGCAGGCACCGCCTTCGCCGACCAGGAAGGTGTAGCGATGATATCGGTTCGTGTCCTGGGGCGGAAAGGGGCGTGGGGAGCTTTGGTTCCGGCTCTTGCGACGCCTGTGAACCGGGTCAGAAAGAAGAAAAGGCGGCCTGGCCCAACCTGGCGCCCTCCGGGGGTGTCGGACTACAGTGTCCATCAGCCCTCCCATCGCCCGTAGAGGGTTGCCGGGGGCTTAGGGGTGTTGTAGTTCCAACCCATCTGGAGGGTTCCCAACTATTCCCACGACAACCCTGCGAGGTAGGCCAGGTCGAGACGCTAGCTGGCCCACAGGTGCCCGCCAGGCAGTTTCACAGCTTAGGGCACCTCCCAAGCTCACAGACTGTGGCTTCGTGTCCTTCCCCCCCCCTCGCCCGCCATGGAGGAAGCCAGGCTCACTTCCACTACGTGGGCCCCCTGGCAGCCCCCCCCCGCTTTGCCCCCCCCCTTTCAGGTGCTGCTGCTGTTCAGACAAGGCCTGGGGACCGCAAATGACCACCACCTGGGAAAACCCAGCCCTGGGCCAGGCAGCCCATAGCAGGGCTCGGTCTGGGGCATCATCTCCGTGTCCACATGGAAAAAGGCAGCCACAAGGCAGAGGTCGGGCGGGCCAACGGCGGCATCATCATGTCGAACCCCTCCAGAAGGCAAGGCATTTGCCTCAACCGCCGCTCAGAGGCCATTGGTCATGGCGCATCTAAAAAAATCTTGCAAATAAATAAATAATGCTGTCCTCAATGGGTGGTGGCAGCCAGAGTCCTTCTGGGGTCCCAGCTCAGCCCCCAGGGGCCCCCAGGGATCAAATGGGGGGCCCTCGGTGTGCAAAGCAGCTAGGGGCTCCACTAGCAGGCAACCATCCCTATTTTAAAAACCAGGCAAAGAACAATTGCTAAAGGATTCAAAAGCATGGCCAGGGCCTCCGTGACATTTTGGGCAGTGCTCGCAAAGTCACGACCCTGCAGTGGTTTCCGCCTTGGAATCCGTACGTTCTCAGGCGCCTGGAGCTATTTCACTCCAAAGACAGTTGCCAAGGCAATCCCGTTTCTCTCCAAACCTTATTTTGTTCCTTTGGACTGTGGCCCATGTGACGTGGAGTCTAGAGTGATGCGGAAGCTCACCTGGCCTTGCCAACCACTCAGTTCTGAGGGCACAGCATTCCCCCCCCCCGCATCCCCCCCTCCAAGACCACTAAGCCTCCATCCCCTTCAGGAGGTAAAAGAGGACATTCTGCCAAGGCACATCCAGGGAAGTCAAGCACCGGCATTCATTTAATTGCTTTTATTATTGTTATCGTTATTACTTTCTGCAAACATATCGATACGGCTTGTTAACAAAACCAAAAGGTAAGTCACGTACATTTCTCTTGAACACCCCCTCTCCCTGAGCATGGAATGACCTGGGCTTCAGGGAAACCTGCGTGGCTCTTAGCAGGTGAAAGGCACTGGCCTCCAGGACAACAAAGGAGCACATCTGCACCGTTGACCACGGTCAGATTAATTGGGAGAGTTTGGCCATGGCTGAATGTGGCCATATGGGAAGAGGTGGGCTGGGCTGGCTTGGTACTCTTCTCCTGGTCGACACACACATGGGAGTGAGAATTCTCAGCGGACGAGGGTGGAGGGATGGCTCTGCTTGCAGTCACTGATCGAATCAGGCCCCTGAGGGTGGCTCCTGAGGGGCCCTCTTTCAAGATCAGGCTCGGGGGCCCTCCCAGGCTTCCCCTACCTGTCCAAGGGAAAAGGCACCTGCAGGACGCTAGTTTCTGAGTGGCTGAGTTGAAAGGCAGACCAGAGACCAGACCCTCAAGGAACGATATTCTGCAGAGCAAGCAGGAGAGGCAGACACTCTCCTGCTTTCAGGCTCCAGCAGAAAAGCAGCTGCACAGCAGGAGAGATTATTACAGAGGGTGGAAGGAAGGAGCCAGCCCTTCACGCCCAGCCAAGGAGTTCTGTGGTCAAAGACCCGCCTCACAGACCAGGTTTTGGAAAGAGAAGGGTCCGGCGCGAGAGAACAGCCATTCTCTTCTGCAGTACGGAAACTCGCTGAAGGCCACAAGGAAAGACGCAAACATGCCTTGCCCGAGGCCGATCCACTTCAAGGACCTCCCTTGCTGGGACAAAACCACGTCCCCTTCTTGCTTCTTCGGCAGGGTCAGCTCCCCCGAGGGCCCTGGGGTGCCCACCCTCTTCCTGGGGCATGGTCCCATCCACAGCTCACGGCAGCCGCGGACTTTTCTGCGCCCAGCTGAAGGCTACGCGTGAGCCCCTTCCCGGAACCCTGCCTGCTCTCCCTCTCTCCTCCCCCATGGCCTCGAGTCCAGCATCAGCGTCACTTGTCCTGGCAGTGGCTGACGGTGAGGAAGTCGTTCCGGAGCAGACGGTAGAAAAGGACGATATTCATGGGCGTCATGATGGCCATGCCGACAGTGCTGAGGGCGTAGGTGGCCGCCGAGATCTGCTCCCTGTTCAGCACCAGCCAGCGGGTCATCCAGGCCAGGGTGGTGATGCGGAAGACCACGTAGGTGCCCAGGTTGACCAGGCTGGTGAGCCGGTAGGAGGTGGTGTGGGCCAGGCCGGCCATGAGCAGGATCGTCCGCAGGTGCAGGAACACCGAGTTGATCTCCACCAGGAGTGCCACCATGGCGAAGCCCACAAAGCGGTGGACCAGGAAGGCAAAGCCAAAACAGACAATCACCTACACGGAGAGGAGAGGAGGGGAGAGGGGGCTCTTGAGCTACGTCCCGGCCACCACAACGGCTGCCGCCTCTCTGTGGCAAGCGAGGTTGTGCTTTGGGCACAGAAGGCTGCACGCTGGGCAGAACCCCTCTTTCCTGCTTCTCCCCTCCTGGTGAAGAGAACGGCGAGCAAGGCAGAAACGCCAAGCGGCGCAGCTTGCACTGGAGGTGCAGCATCGCCTGTTGATCTGCGGTCTACCTGACCAAGGCCAATCAAGGCACAGCAAGCTTTGGGACCCACAGCTCCTCTGTTAACCCCCTGTGGACCAGGCAGGATCCCAAGGAAGGAGAGGAGACCCGCTTCCTGGCCCCCTCCCCCCAGTTAGGATCTAGGAGCCCCACCCCTAGCAAGGGCTCTACTGGATAGCCAGCGCTTCCCAGTCATGTTGCCCTCGGCAGAAAGACCATAATGGGATTAGCCGCCCGCCCGCCCCCCCCCCCCCCACGGGGATTAAGCCCTGTCTCTGCTGGAATTAGACGTCTTATTTAAATGGCCCTTGGACCCATCTGCCAGCGGCGCCCACGGGCTGGGAAGAGGCAGCAGCCGCAAAAGGAGCAGGAAGGCTGCCTTTGAAGAACGAGAGGACCCAGCAGCAGCCCAGGTCCCCACCCCAGAGGAGAAAAGCAGTGGGGCTGGCCGTGTACCCTCAGGGACCCCCCTCGTGCCATCATGGCCACCGTATCTATCAGGAGGCTGTGCCTGAGGAGTGGAAAACAACAGGGCTATGCCTGAGGAGTTCTAACAGCAGCTGCTTTCCCCCCAAAACGGCTCTTCCTTCCCCCCCCCACCTGCAGAGAGATGAGGCTGGGCTCCTTGACTGAGAAGTGGGGGGGGAGGCATGGGGGGGGGAAAGGGCTGCGGCTGGAATCCCTCCCCACGCGCAGCCATGAGCCGTGGAGGGGTGGGAACGAGGCCACGGCTGGCGTTACACAACCACCCCTTCGCCCTGGCCAGCCCAGGTGGGCCGCCCGAAGGAGAGCCTGCGGCTGAGCGTGTGTCCTGGGCAGGTGCTCCCCGTACGGGCCAGGCTGCCAAGGCTCAAACGGTTGGAGGGCAGCCAAGGTGAGAAGGCCCGGCCCCACCCCAAGGAAATGCAGGTCAGCTCCTCCACTTTATATAATCGTCTGCCAAGCCATGGTTACAAAACGGAGCCCGAGGGGAGAAGCAGCAAAGTTTGAGCGTTCAGCCCCGCCTAAGGAAGCGGGCTCACTTTTCCTGGCAGGGAGGGGCAGGGTGGGGTTTGGCGTTGGCCTGGGTACACGACAAGGTGGCCTCTTTAACCCCATTGGTCTTGCCAGGAAACAACACCCCCCCCCAATGTTCTGGAATTCAAAAAGAACACCTACCCCCCTTAACCTCCCCCCACGTCAGGCATTTGGTGATGTCCAGAAGCACGTGGGCAGCCACCTCTAAGCTTCACCGCAGACTTTTGTGGGGGGGCGGGGATGGGCCCCCCCAGCATCTTCTCTGGCCCTCAAACATCATCCCATGAGCTCCCAAACCCCTCATTCCTGTCAAGGGAAAGATGACTCACCACAGAGTGATGGAAAAGCAGCTCCCAGCACTGTTGGACCTTCTGGTGGCAGATCATGTCCCCAAAGTCATGCATGAAATACCCTGCAAGGGAGGAGAAAGGACACACAGGTCTTGCCTGTTTCTCTCCCCCCCCTCCAGACAGCGGTGGCCATTCATCATCGCCAGGCTGCTGCTGTTGCTGCTGCTGCGATGGAACATTGCTGGGCCTGAAGCCACCTGCGAGGCTGCATCCCGGAGCCCTCAATGCAGAACTTGGAAGAAGCACCGTGAGCAAGTCTCGGCCCATGCTCCTCTTTTCTGATGCTCCGTGTCTCACAGCTGAGCCCTAGGACTGGGGCTACGCTAAAGCCAAGGTGTCACCAAAGAGTCCCCCCCCCCCCCGGTCACCCGTCCTCAGATAGAGTCACTAGCCAGCCAGCCTCTGGGCTGCCCTCAAAGCATCTGCGCACTGTGTGTGTGCGTGCGCCGGGGGTGGGTGGGACACATATTTGCAACAAGAACCACCAAAACGCCCCTGGAAACACAGAAGGCTCTCCTGGGCCAGGTGTCGGTTCGGTCTGGCACAGCCCACATTTTCAGATGCGGCCGAGCAGCTTCTGCCAGATAAAACAGGTGGAGAGCTCAAGGCACCCCAAGCCGCCAGGTTTGGGCTGCCCCGGACCGACACCGCTTAAGAAAGCCACGGCTCCTGCGGCGCGCCCGAGACAGGCCAGCTCACAGCGACACTGGCTTGGGGGGCCCCTGAGGGGGGACTCCCTCTCCGGGGGACAGACACCAGCCTGGGTTTTTGGGGAGGGGGTGGGGAGGCCGTACTCTGCTCCGAGGAATGTGCTGCTGCTGCAGTGGGGTGACGGGGAGAGGGAGGGGGGCGGATAGCTCAATGGATGGGAGAGGAGAATGGCCTTGATTGTTTGTCCCACCGTGGTGGCTCCATCACGTGGGCTCCAGGGGAGGGGAGGGGAGCCCAGCCCCGGAGAGAGCCGGTGCCAGCTGCTTCTCCCACTCCTGGTGTCTCTCTTTCTCTCTCTCTCTAGGGCTGAGGGGGCAGCCTTGCCCTCTTCTGCCAGCCGGGGTCCGCCCAGGGCAGCCAGGCAGGGAGGCCAAACCTCCCCAGGAAGGGAAAAGCAGGGCATTCACCGCCTGGACCGTGGCCCACCTGGGGCGACAGGTAACTCCACCTGCCAACCTTCTGCCGGAATCCTTTCTGCCCGGCTTGGGTCCAAAGTTCCACGGGGCCTTCCAGGGGAAAGCCAGCAGAGAGGGAACGGCGGGAGCGCCGGGAGGAGCCAGAGATGGGATCATCTGGAGAGTCTGGTCCCCGGGGCTCCGAGGGAGGGAGGGAAGGGCAGCCCCCCGCCACCACACAACCCATCTGCCAGGAAGGCGCAGCTGGCAGGCCCGCAGAGCCCTCGCAGGCTCGGGCGTGAGGGGGGCCCCACTCACCGATGGAGATGCCCAGGAGGTGGTGGGCGGCCGGCCGGTGCGCGTCGATGAGGTCCTGGGCCATCTGCGGGTGGAGGCAGAACCTGCAGCGGGGAGGCGGCGGCGGAGGGAGGGTGAGGCTCCCGGGAGGGAGGACGACCCTTCTCCCCTGCCCTGCCCTCCCTGCCTGCCCCTCGCCCGCCCGCCCGCCCGCCCGCCTTCTCCTCCTGCCCCGCATCCTCCCTCCCTCCCTGCCGCCCCCTCCCCCGCCGGGCACCCACCCGAGGAGCGCCCCGGTGCCGCTGAGCAGGCTGTGGGCCAGCGAGGTCCAGATGTTGCGCCACTTCCAGCGGTTGCGCTGCGCGGAGGGCGGCGGCGGGGCCAGGCGCTCCAGGCCGGCGTTGAGCAGCCGGAAGGCGGCCACCGAGCCCCCCACCACCAGCAGCAGCTCCATCGCTCGCTCGCCCGGCGCCTCTGGACGCGGGACCGCCCGGGACTCTCCCGCCCCCCCACCTCCGGAGGCTCTGTTTGCTGCCCATTGGCTCCGCCGCCCGCCCGCTCGTCCCCTTGGCGACGGAGCACGCCCATCCGGGAGGGAGGGATGGAGGGAGGGATGGAGGGAGGGAGGGGGGGCGCCACCTTCGCTCCCCCCACCCCCGATGGGTGGAGCCGCCACCCCGCCCCCGCCCAGCCCGCGCGCGGAGGGCCCGGCCGAGGGAGGGGGGGCGGCAGCAGCGGCAGCAGCAGCATCTCCGGCCCTCTGCGCGGCGCGGGGGCGGCGGTCGGGTTGGTGGCCGGAGTGGGGGTGGGGCAGGAGAGGAAGGCGGGTCTCGGGAAAAGGCCGCAGGGAAAGAGGAAGACCCCCAATACGCGGTGGACCGACTCGCGAAAGGAAGCCACGGGGGGGGGGGAATTGAGCTCGCTGGAGCCGAGCTGGGCTGTTGTGGAGGAGGAGGAGGGGGAGGCCTTCTGGAGGTCGCCGCTCCCTCGTGGGGCCGCGGAAGGGACTGGACGCCACGGAACAACGGTCGCCACAACACAAACGACCCCCCCCCCGCCCGATAGCGCCTAAAGAGAGAGCCCGCCAAACTCGGAGGAAGTCACCCACCGAGCGTGACGACGGGACTCGAACTCGCAGCCTCGTGGGAGCGTGGGGAGGTGGGGTTCTCCAAGGGGTCCCCCTGGGGGTCGAGGGCGCCCGGCTCCTGCTTCCCTCTCCCTTCCGCCAGGGGGCGCCCTCGAGCCCCTCCCCTCGCCGGGCTTCCCCGGCCTCCTTGGCAGAGAGAGGAGGGGGACGAAAGCCGCGGGCGGGCCCGGGACTTCCACCCCCCCCCCCGCGGGGAGCAGCCCCGACTCCCTCCACCTCCGGGGGGGGCGAACCGGGGCTGCCCGGGCCGGCGGGAGCGAGAGCGCCTTCGAGGGAGGGAGGCGGGCGGGCGGGCGGGCGCCGGAGGCGGAGACGGCCTGGATGGGTGCCCTCCCGCCGGGCGCCGTCCCGCCTTCCCGGCCGCCCACGGGATGCTCCGCCAGGCGACAGAGGAAGGGAAGGGAAGGGAGTCAGACAGAGCGGGCGGCGGCGGCGGCGGCGGCGGCGGGATCTGCTCGGGAGAGGGCCGGGGGTGAGTGTCCGGGGCCGGGGCTCGCGGGGCGGCGGGAGGGTCGCGGCTTCGCAGGGAGAGAGAGAGAGGGTCTCCCTCCGGGCCGGCCCCCGACCTGGTCCCCCGGGGCTTCCCCGGTGCCTCCCTTCGGGGGAGAGCCTTTGCTCCCACCCGGCACCCGGGATCCCCCCCCCCCGCGCACCCTCTCCGCCGCAGGTCCCGGGGTCTTCCGCTGGTTTCACCGCCGGGCCTCCTCCACCAGGCACGAAGCGAGCCGGTCCGGGTCCCGGCCACCTCTGCAGGCCCCCGCCCGGCCCTCGGCGCCCTCCGTGCCCCCCCCGCCCCCGCCGTTCCCAGGCCCCGCATTTCGGCCGGTGTTGCTCCCGGGGTCTCCCGGCTGGAGCTGCCCGAAGGCCCGGGCTCCTCCGGGGCGAAAGAGGATTATTGATTTTCATAATCCCATCAAATGCTGGGGAGGGGGGGGGGGAACACAAGACTCTTCTCAGCAGAGATACAAATAGGGAACGGAAGAGATCACACCCCCCACCCCCAATTGCTCGTCTCCAGAAGCCAGACCCCCCCCACCCCCACCCCCACCCGGCGGAGGAATGGAAAAGACCTTTTTCCCAGGCTCGGTCTCCGGGGTGGCCGGCAGGAGGCAAGGCGGGGGGGGGGGTCCCCCGACACCTGTTAACCCGCCAGGGATGGCCGGGAAAGGGGGGGTCTCCCCCCCCCCGGGGACCAGGGGAAGGCTTGCTGTCAGGAGCGGAGGCTGGAAGGACCACGGGGGGGGGCTTCGTCGTTCGGGAACTACCGGGCGCAGGTCTCCTCCCGGGGGGGGGGGAGTGTCTTCCCCCTGGGCTGGCCTCGGAGGAAACCCCCGAGGGGCTGGGAGGTCCCTCTCGCACTCGAGGGGGTGGTGGGGCTGGTGGGCTTTGGGGGTGGGCAGAGAAAGGGCAGCTGCAACCCCCCCCACACACACGCTGCCCTTAAAAAGCTGCCTCTCCCACCTGGGAAAACCGCCCGAGGGGGGGGGGGAAGGCGCACCAGTCACAAGACCAGCAACAAGCGAACCTGCTAACTCTGCTGATGACAGCGATCCGGCGGCCTCGCAGCACCTGAGAGCTCCAGGCGCCCGCGGGGGGGGGGGGGTGCGCGCCTGGGAGGCGGAGGCCAGGGAGGGGCTCCTCAGGTGGCTCAGCCCCCCCCCACCGCCAGGTGTCCTTGCATCAGAGGATGTCTCCCCAGGGAAGGGAAGGCAGCCCTGGCTCCGGCCTCCTCTCCTCCCCCCCCCCCCACCGCCAACTGGGACGTTTCCCTGGTTTCAAGGGAAGAGACCTGGCAAGGAGCCTGGATCCTCCTCTCTTTAGCCAAGGCCTGATATTTGGGGGGGGGGGAGGAGAAGACAGCCTGCCCCCTCCCTCTCTGACCCAGGCAGCTGGGAGCAGAGAGAGGGGCCTGCTGGAAAGAACTGCCCCCCCCCCCCGCCAATGCCTCAGCTTCCTCCCTGCAACTGCCATGGACCCTCCCTGTGCCTCCCCCCTCCCTCCTCTGCTACCTGCTTGGAGGGCTGGGGGACCCACAGCCTGGCCTGGCCCCCTCTGTGTGGGCGGCGGGTGTGTGTGTGTGTGTGTGTGTGTGGCTCCTCCCAGTGCTGCTCCCTAATGAACTCCCCCCCCTTGTCTCTTCTGGACCCCCAGCCAAGAAGCATGGCAGACAGCGGAGGGGGGCGAGAAGCTGCTGGAGGGGGTGGCGGCACCCTGGTCACCCACCGGGTGTGCAGAGAAGACGAGATGGGCGAAGGCGAGTGAGTAGCGGAGGGGGGCGCCCCCCCACTAGGAGCAGGGGCAGCACCCACCCCTTCCTCTCTCTTTCCGTGTGTGTGTGCGCACACGTCTGACCAGGCCCTGCCTCCGGCCTCACCTAGCAAGGCGGGCCGGGCTCTGGGCTCTGCTGGGATGCCCACCGTGGAGGGCAGCTTTGCAATGGGGGGGGAAGAGGAGGGAGGGAGGGAGTCCCTTCCTTGCCCCCCTTTGGACCTGCTTGGAAGCCCAGCCTGCCTGACCCACCCGGCCTTCCTCCTTGGCTGTTCCAAGGGAGGCACCTGGGAGGGGACCACCTTCCTTCCCCTCCCCACCCAACCACCCACCCGGGCTTTCCTGCTGGCAGGATGCGGGAGGTGGAGGTCGCTGGCCACTCGGTGCTGCTGCTGAGGGAGTGCCTCCAGTTCCGGGCCCTGGGGAGCAGGTGCCCCCACGCCGGAGCCCCCCTCTCCAAAGGTAAGGAGGGAGGCCTGGGGGTGACCCCCCCACCCCCACCCCACCCCACCCCTTTGCCTGTGGCCGCATGGGCTGGGACTGGCTGGGGAGCGGCCGTGTGTGCCCACTGATGGAAGCGCCTGGGGTGCGGGGGGGGAGAGGCGATCCTCGCCCCCTCCTTTGCAATCTGCATGCCCTCCCTGGAAAAGCTCCCAGTGGGACCCCCCCCCTGACTGGGGGTCCCAGGTGAGTGGGTGTGTCTCCTTCCAGCCACGTCTTTGTCTTCTCTCTCTCTCTCCCCCCCCCCCCGGCCTCCAGGGTACTTGGCGCAGGGCCGCCTGCGTTGCCCTTGGCACGGGGCCTGCTTCAGCACCCGGACGGGGGACATTGAGGAGTACCCCACCCTGGACTGCCTGCCCGCTTTCAAGGTTCGTGCTGGTCAGCCGATTCCCTTTGGCCACTCTGCGCTTTGAGGTGCTGCCTGTTCTTCCTCCGTCGCCCGCCCTCTTCCTGCCCCCCCACGAGCCCCAAGCTCTTTCCCCAGGCTTGCCTCTGGCATGCGCGCACACAGACACCCCGAACCGGCCGCCTTTCCTGGGCCCTCCCAGCGACACCTCGAGCTCAAGCAGACTAGACGGGGCCCTCCTTGGCTGGGAGCAGAGGGCGGGTCTGCGCACGAGAAGGGAGGGGCCCCTTCCATCCATCCACCCCCCCCCCCACGCGCAGATCTCGCTCCTCCTGTTGTCACCTGCCTTTTCTGTTCCGCCGCCTGTAAAATGCTGGCTGCCCACAAGGCTGTCTCTTTCTTCATTGTCTCATATGGGGTGGGGGGGTGGGGGGAGGCAGCCTCTGGTGAACGTGCTTCCAAGGGGGGGGCGGCAGAGAGTGCTGTCCTTCCTCCACTCCTGCCCCTCCACAAACTGGTCCCCCAGCTGACCCTCCTGGCCCTTTTTTGCAGGTGACAGTGGACGGCGGACAGGTGTATGTTACGGCAGGGCTGAAGGTGCGTATGGGGGTGGGGCGTCTGCCCCCCAAGGCGCAGAGGCAGAGGTCCAGTTCTCCCCCTGGATCGACGCGCTGCGAGGCGCCTCTCACGCTCTCTTCTTTCCTTCCCTCCCAAACCTCTGTTGGCAGGACCTGGAGAGCAGCCGACGGGTGAAGGCCATGAGCCCGCGATGCCCACTCAACCCCGAAACGGTGCTAGTCCTGGGGGCAGGTGAGGGGGGGCTCTGGATCTGAGGGCAATTGGGGGGCAGGGAGAGGAGGGGAGGGATGAACCCTCAGGGGGTCAGCTGACAAGTCGGGGGGGGGACCTGCCCTCCTTTAGGACCGGCGGCCCTGACCTGCGCCGAGACCCTTCGCCAGGAAGGCTTCACGGGGAGGATCCTCTTAGCCACTCGGGAGAATCACCTGCCCTACGACCGGACCAAGCTGAGCAAGGTCTGGGGGAGTGCGGGGGTTGGGTGGGGGTCCCCGTGGGAGGGGTGGGGGTCTGGATCCTGTCATTCCCCCCCTCCGGGCATGGCAGGGGTGGTGAGGAAAAGGTCTGTGGACTTTGGGCGTCTGGCTCTTTTAGAAGCTGCGACGGGAAAGCCCACCCTTTCTGGGCCAAAGGATGCCATGGCGGGCAGGCGGGCAGGCGGGCGGGTGGAGGTTCCGAGGCCCTCCCTCGGTGATCGCGGACCTTCGGAAGAGCGGGTGTGACGGGCGCGGGTCTCCCTCCTAGGAGATGGCGGTCAAGGCGGAGGGCCTCTACCTGCGTCCCCAGAGCTTCTTGGACGCCCACGGCATTGAGGTCTGGCTGCAGAAGGAGGTGGGTGAGGCGGGGAGGCCCTGGGGGGGCGGGGGGGGGACACAGCAGGCCTTCGTTGTCCCGTGGCCTGGCTTTTGTGTGAGTGTGCGCGCGCACACGGCAGGGGGAGGCATTGCCCTGGCCTCTGCCCAGCGAAAGGAGACACGTCCAGCCCAGGCCCCTCCTGGAGAATCCCGGGTGGGCGGGGGGGGCAGCCAGCTAAGCAGAAGGGGCCCTTTCTCCTAGAGGGGCCACCAGGGTGGTGATCGGGGCCCCTCTGCTGCCCCAAATGGGCTCCAGGGAAGAGTTGCTTCCTCCCTTCTTGGGACATAAAAGAACCCCCCCCCCCGACAGCTGCTCTACAGCCCAAAAGAGGGAGAGGAAGAGGAGGAAGAGGGTGCCAAGAGGGCAGAGGGAGCGAGGCGCCGGGCAGGGGGCTGGCTCCTTCCTGGCTTACCTTCCCCCCTTGGTGGGATGGTGGGGGTGGGGGTTTCAGGCCCCCCAGAGTGGAATTCTCTTGCCCTCTCCCTCCCTCCCTCCCTCCCTCCAGGTGGTGTCTGTGGATCCGGTGGGCAAAAGCGTGCAGTTCCGTGATGGGAGTTGCCAAGCCTACGACTCCCTCCTGGTCGCCACTGGGAGCAGGTAGCCAGCAACCAGTCTGAGGTGGGGGGGGGCTGGGTGGTGCTCACAGAGGCCCCCTGCCATGGTTCCCCCTCCTCTGAGGGTGAATGGGATGCCCAGCAGAGAGGCAGTCTCCGGTCCTGGGCCTGCCTCAGTTTCCCCACTGCAAAACAGCAGCAGCAGTCCCTCTGTCTGGGCCTGGCACCGAGGGGGGGAAGGGGAGAACCGGGCTCGGCACGGGCAGGATGGGGCCTTTCACGCTGTGCACCCCTAAAGGCTTGCAGGAGGAGAGGGAAGGAGGTCTCGGCTGCCCCGAGAGCACGGCCATCGCCTCCTTACCAGCCCTTCCCTTCTCTCCCTCTTCCTCTCCCACCCCCCCCGACACCCCCCCCCCAAAAAAAGCCCTCGGCTCCTCCAGTGCCCCGGCTCAGACCTGCAGCATGTGTTTGCCCTCCTGACCCCGGAGGACGCAGCCCGGATCCTGGCCTCGGCCACCGGAAGGCAGGTGGTGATTGTGGGGGCGTCGTTCATTGGTGAGGAGGCCGGAGGGGGTGTCTTGGGGGGCGGAGGGGGGAGGAGAGGGGCAGGTCCTCTCTTGGGGAAAGCCCAGCCTGAGGGCCCCACCAGGGCCCCGGCTTCCCTTGGAAGAGTCCCCCTGGGAGGCAGGCAGGCCTTGCTGGATTAGCAGGGAAAGAGGGGAGGGGAGGGGAGGGGAGGGGCCCTTTCCCAGTCGGGAGGGGGCTGCCCCCCCCGGACGGCACCTCACTCCCCTGCCCCCTCTTCTCCTTGCAGGCATGGAAGTGGCCGCCAGCCTCGTGGGCAAAGCGAGTTCCATCCACGTGGTGGACAGAGGCCACGTCCCCTACCAGCTGGTCCTGGGGGAGCAGGTCGGCCGCGTGGCCTTGAAGGTGGGAAGTGGCCCCAGATCCAGCGGGAGGGCAAGAGCTGCGGGGCAGGGGGGCAGGGGCAGGGGGGCAGGCACAGGGGGGCGGGGGACACACACCCAGGCAGGCACAGAGGCCACCCTTGTGAGGCACGAAGAAGCAGACCCTGGCCCGCCAGCCAGTGGCCTTGGGGTGAGGTGGGGGAGGCCTCCCTGACTGGATAACACTCCCCCCGTTTCCTTCTCTAATCCCCTTCCCCCCCCCCCCACAGATGCTCCAGGCTCAGGGAGTCCAGTTCCACCTGAAGGCGGAGGTGGAGGCGCTGCAAGGCCAAGACGGGAAGGTCTGGGCATCTTTCCTTTTGCATGGGGTGGGAGGGATGGTGGAAGGCAGCCCGGCTCCCTTGGCTGGGGGGGGGGGCAACCTGTTCCAAGGAGGAAGGGCCGGGACTTCACCTCCGTTGTTCCCCCCTTCAGGTCAGCCGCGTTGTCCTGGCCGGTGGGCACCAGATCCCAGCCGACGTGGTGGTTGTGGGAATAGGTGAGTGGGCGAGGGAGGCCGCAGGGAAGACGAGCCAAGGCCCGCGGGTGGGGGGGGGGAGGGGGTGCCTGTCCTCACCCCCCCCCAGCCAGGGACCTTGAGGTGCAAGGTCTTCTGATCAAGGAGGAGAGACTGAGGGGCCTTTGAGACGTCTTCTGCACTTCCTGCTGCTGCTGCTCAGTGGATCTGCAAACCAGCGGCCAGGCCATCGTTGGGGGTCTGTCGACCTGGCCCTCCTCACCGAGGGTGAGACTGGAAGGAGCAGCCAAGCACAGCGGGGGGGGGGGGGTCGAGGGCGATTCCCCACCATGTCAGCCCAGCCTGGAACCCCAGAGAGGGGGCCTGCCACCCCCCCCCAGCCACTGTCCCTTCCCCTCTTCTCCCCTCCTCTCCCTCCTCGCAGGGGTGGTCCCGAACACAGCCTTCCTCCAGGGAAGCTCCATCGCCCTGGACCGGAGCGGCGCTGTCCTGGTGGACCTGGTAGGTGAAGCGAGGGAAGGGGGTCCCTCCCCTCGCCGCCTTCGACCCCCTCCCCACTTCTGACCGGTCTCTCTTCGGCTCCCCACTCCTCCAGTTCATGCAGACCAGCCTGCCCTCTGTCTTTGCGGCTGGGGACGTGGCCTCCTTCCCGGTGGCCCTCCTTGGCGGGGAATGCGCGCCCATCCGTCACTGGCAGATTGCCCAAGCCCACGGTAAGCAGCAGATGGGAAAGGGTGGGTGGGTAGGTGGATTCATTCCCGTCAGTCACTCCCCCCCTACGCAAGCACGGAGGGTCCCAGGGCTGGCAGGAAAAGACCCCTTTCTCCCTGGCTTGGTTGAAGGGCGTCCATGGCAGGGGGTGGGGTGGGGGTGGGCCGCGAGCGTTTTGCTGGACTGCAAGGGTCACCCTCCCCAGGCCACAGATCCAGGAATGAGGGGGAGCAGGAGCTTCCCTTTGGCCTTCATCCAGAGTGTGACAGGGGCCTACCCTTGCTCTCAAAGGTACGGCAGAAAACACACACACACACACACCCTGTACGGGCAGCCCTGGTTTTACTTACCGGCCCTCGGATCTCTTCCCCTTGGCAGGTCACGTGGCTGCCCTCAACATCCTTGGGCGGCAGAAGGCCCTCCACACCGTGCCGTTCTTTTGGACCCGCCTGCAAGCAAAGACCATCCGATATGCAGGTGAGATGGGCGGGGCAAGGGCTAGAAGAGGCCGCCACCCCCTCACACCTCTCCTGCAAGGTGGCAAGCAGGCCCCTCCCCTTTCCAGCTGCTCCCAAGCACGCCCACCCAGGCGGATTCCCTAGCTGACAGCAAGCAGAACATAGGGACCCCGGGAAGGAGGCAGAGTGCCCGTTGGCCACCCCCAGTGGCATTGGAAGGGGCTCTCCGGGAAGAGGAATCTCCGGGACCCGACACCCCTCCACCCGAAATCTCTGAGCCTCCTCCCCCTGGCTCCTCTGGATCAGCCACCTGAGTTGCCTCCCCCCCCCCTTTTGGTCTCCTCAGGCTGCGGGAGGGGCTACACAGACACCGTCCTGAAGGGCAGCCTGGAGCAGGAGACCTTTCTCCTCTTCTACATCAGGTGGGCAAAGGAGTCAGCCCCTCGGGGGGGGGGGGAGACGACCGCCTCTTGGCCCCCACAGAGGAGCTGTTTCCCTTCCTGGGGGGGATGCATTAGGCAGGGGAACAGAGGTGGAAGAAGGGGGGGGGCTGATTTTGCCCTGGCACCAAGCTGCGTCAAGGAGGGAGGAGTAGGGCTGATCCTGCCCCTCAGGCCCTTTTTTTCCTGCTCTCCACCCACCCCACATGCTGCCCAAGAGGAAGGAAGGCTGGCTGGCTGGCTGTGCTTGGCTCACTGCAGTGCCAGAGGAGGCACCGTCCTGGGCCAGGCCAGAGGCCTCCACGCGTCCTCCCTCCCGCGTTCTGCTTCCCCAGCAGGGAAATAATCCACACCTGCAGAGGTTGAGGGACCGGCAAACTGGGTGGAGAGGCTCTTTTCCCGCTGCCTGGGAGACCCAAGTCCCGGTCCTGGAGCACCCCCTGGTGGTGGCCCCTTTGCACAGCAGGCTGCTGACCGGTCCCAGGAAGGGCTCCTTTTAAAGCAGCCGGCCACTTGTGGCTCAGCCCCGTTTGGGGCAGCCTTTTGCCCTTTGCCTGCCAAGAAAAGCCCAAGGAATGAATGCGTCCTCTGTGCCTATGAGCCGCCGCACGCACCAAAAACAGGCTGTCCACAGGGACCGTTTTGCCCGAGTGCAGAGAGGAAATCCGGAAGATCGGGAGCTTGCTAGCCTGGTGATCTTCCTTGGCTTAGCCAGTGCAGGAGGCAGAGTTTCATTTGACGTGTGCAAAAGCACTCAAAGGTTTCCGATCCCCTGCCCTTGATTTGCCCCGGGCCTCCGTTGGGGGTGGGGTGGAGGGGGGGAGAGAGAGCGAGAGAGCCCTGCCCAAGCAGTGACAAAACTCAGCCCAACAGGTTGTGTGCCAGACCTCATGGGCCGGGACCCCCCCCTCCAGATGGGCTGTTGGACAAACCCCCCCCAGAGACGAAGAAGAGGGCAGAAGCCAGGAAGGAGCCAACCAGGAAAGGTTCTGCCAGGCAGGGACTTCCAAAGATGGCACTAAATCCCATTGTTCCTCAAAAATCTGCTTAATTATCCAATTAGATTAGTTCAGGGAATTACATTTCTGCCTTTGCCCCCACCCCCCAACCCCATTCATAACAACCGATGCATTCGCCTCTTTCTAGCCACCCATGATAACGCATCCATTTTCATATCTAACAGTCAAGATTCCCCCAGAACCAAAACAGAAATAAAACCTCCGAGTCCAGAACCAGCTCACCTGTGGGCAGCGCAGGTACGGCCAGGGAAGGCAGAGGTGCCGGGCCAGCCTTCTCCCTCTGCTGAAAGGGACGGCTCGACCGGTGGGGCTCCACAGCAGATGCCAGGGGAGAACAAGGTGCCCTCTCTTCTGCTCGGCCAGTGCGAGGGAGGGCTCCTGTTCCCATTTCCAGGCAGAAGAATCAAGTCCCAGGGGAAGGGATGGGGGGGGGGGGCTTTGTTCTCTCTTTGCCCATGGCAAGCCCCCGCAGGCAGCCAGAGGGGACACGGGTGGGCCCCTGGTCGGGTGGTTAAATGGCCACTTCTAATTTTCTTCTTTGGATCAGCTACTTATTTAGAACCATGAGGACTGGAAACTTAGGGTGCTGGGAAGGAATGCAGCACAGAGGCAGAGCAGGAGGGCCCCGATTCTATCCCTGGCATCTCCAGGACAAGGGATCAAGTTGCAAGAAGTGGCCAGCCTCCCCCCCTCTGGCCTGGGACCCTGGAGAGCCACGGCTGGCCTGGCCTGGCTGGGCAAGGAGGCCCATCTCCAAAGGCCCACGTTACCACAATGTGCTGCCACATCTCTGCCTCCCTCTCTTCCTTGCCCAGGGATGGCTTTGTGACGGCAGTGGCTGGCCTGAATGTCGACCCCATGGTCTCCCTGGTGGCTGAGGTCCTGGACTCGGGCCGGAGCATCTCCAAGGAAGAGGCAGAGTGAGTGTCTCCGCCTGTCTGTCCATCTGCCGGCCGGCTCAGACCCATGGGCTGCAGCCAAGCCAGGACGTTGGCATTTGTGGCCCATTTAGCAGGTGTGTATGTATGTAGGTGCAGTCAAGGGGGCTCTGCCCTCCTCACTCTCTCCTCCCCGCGTGGTTCTTTTTAGAGCAATGGAGAGGAAGGCGCTGCAGAAAACCTAACGCCGCCCAGTCTCACCTCTTGCGGAACTGGAGCACGGAAGAGAAAAGCAGCCCCTGCTCCAACCTTGGCAAAATAAACCATCGAGGAAGGTGGCTTGGCCTGAATGGTTGTCTTTCTTCTGAACTCAGACTAAGGGGGGGGGGGAGAGGTTCCACCAGGAAGGGCTGGCCACCAGCCCCCCCCAACACCCCCACCCCTCCGCTGCTCAGCCTGTCAGTTTTGCCCAGAACCCCACTTTGCCTCAGGGGCTGGGGCAACCCAACTGAGATGCTGTTTATTTGGGAGAGCCCCTTTTGAAACAAAAGCTTTTTTCTATTGTGAACAGGTGAGAGGCTGTGGAAAAACTGGGGGGGGGGGGAACACCCCGAGCTATTCTGAAGCCTTTTCAGAGAAAGCCCTCAGGAGGTCGTAAAGGCCATGGGGTGGGGCAGGCGTTGGGGGTCTGTAACACATCCAGAGGCCCCGGGCACCACGTCCAGGCCGGCGGCTTCCTCCGGTAAAGCGCTTCTGCCCGCCGGGAGCCCATCCGGACGGAGGGCCTTCTCTCACAGAGGCCGAAACTTCACTGGCCGGGGGGGGGGGGGAAGCAAGCCTCTTCCCCACATTGCATTCATAAGCTTTTTTGTGCTGGGGGTCGGGGGGGTGAGGGGAGAAACCACGTTATGAGTTTGCATTTATAATTTTTTTCTGAGAGCATTCCAGTTCGGGAGACTGGACCCACCCCAAGGCGCTGGCTGGGAGAAGGAGGGGGAAGAGGGGGGAGAGCCCAGACCAGCCGTTGCAGCCTTTTTAGGGGCCCATGTTTCCCAGGCCCTTCTTCTCTTCTTTATTTTAACCTCAGAGAAGAAGATGGGGGGGGGGACACCTCAGGGCCCGGCTGGGAGTGCAGGGCTTCCCCCTCTTGGCCAGCAGAGGGCGCCCCGGTCCTGGCTATGGCCCTCAGACCTGGCAGCCTCTTCCTGGCCAGCCTCTGGGGCTGCCCTTCCCTCCCCCCCAGCCACCCCTCCCCCACTCGGCAAAGGTGGCCTGGGGACACCGGGGAGGACTCCTCAGCCACTCTCTCTCTCTCACACACACACACACCCACACGCACACACCTGCTTCCCCCTCAGCAGAGACATCTGCTTCTTTTCCTCCCCCCCCCCCGCACCCCACGGACCAGGCAGGCAGTTCCTACCTCATCCTCCTACCACAGGCTGCACTGGGAGCAACCTCTCTGCACACATACACACACACACGGGTGTGTGTGTGTGTGTGTGTGTGTGTGTCACCTCTCAAGCCCCCCCTCTGGGCAGTGCAGAGAGAAGCCTCAAGGGGGACAATGGCCTCCGGGCTCCTTCCCCACATGTGGCCCCCCACCTGACTCGTGTAGGGAGGAACCAAGGGTAGGGTGCAATTCCACCCCCCCCATCACCCTCCCATATCCCCTCACAGGTGCAGCAGAAACCCTTTCCAGGCACATCAGGCAGGTTTCAATCCAGCCTCCCCCCCCCCCCCCCGTCAGTCTCACACACACACACACACACACACACCCCGAGTGAAAGGGAACAAGGCCTTGAAAGCAGACCCAGAAGCCCTAATCCTGAGTCTTGGGGGGGGGGAGGTGGAAGGGGCGCTAGAGGGCTGCCTGCAGTTCTACGTCAGGGGGGTAGTAGAGCTCCCCAAAGATGGGAGGGGGGCCGGGAGTGAGTTTGGGCTGGGAAGAGGCTGCCCTCGAGGGGTGGTGGTGGGTCAGGACTCCCAAAGGCTGGGGCTGCGGGGGGGGGGGCGAGGCATTCGGGGGGGGGCAGTCCTCCTCTGGCTGGCTGGCTGGCTGGCTGGCGGAGGGGGGGGCGCTGGGGGCCGGGCTGAGCAAGCCGCTCTCTGGAAAGCGCTGCCCTTGGCGGCGGGGCTCCCCTTGCGGGCGGGCGGGCGGGCGGGGGGCGAGGGAGGGAGCGGGAGAAGGACCGTCCGACTTACCGAGGGCGGCCAGGGCTGCCCGCCCCTCCCCGTGGGCGTGTGGGGAGCCCAGGGAGGCCCCCGCGGCGGCTCCGTCTTCTCCGCCTCCGCTTTCTCCTCGCTCGTCGGTGGCAGCCGTCGTCTTCCTCCTCCTCCTCCTCCTCTTCCTCCTCGGCAGCGGCGGCAGGAGAAGCGCGGGGCTGCGGCCAACAGTTCTTCAACTGGCAGCTTTAGCAGCTGAGGGGACGTAAAGCTTGCCACTGAAGAACTGCTGCGGGGCAGCCAGGAGGGCCGGCCGGCGGGCGGGCGGGCGGAGGGAAGGGCAGCGGCTGGCGGGCGGAGGAGACGTTAGAGGCCGGCGGCACCGGGTCCCCCCCCCCTTCAGCCCCGGAGCGCGGTAGGGCGAGTCCCTCCGGGGGGAAAGCCCGGCCCCCCCGCCCTCCACCCTCCTCGTCACTCTCTTCCCCCCCCCGGCCCCGACGTCAGAGCCGCCCGCAAGCCCGCGCCAGGCGGAGCGGAACGCAGGGCCGGTGAGTCATCCCGCAGGCGGGGCGGGCGGGCTGCGGCGCGGCTCGCCGTTCTGTGCTTCCCCGCTTCCCCCCCCCCCGCCCCACCTCGGTGGCCCCTGCTCTGCCCTCCGACGCCCCCTTCCCGACCCAAGCGGCACCCCGAGAGGGGGGACCCGCTTTCCCGCGGCGGGGCCGGCGCCCCCTCCCCTCGCCCGGACTTACGTGTCGGGCATTCCAGGCGAGGTTCCTCCGGATGCTCCGCATTCCTGCGCGTCCCTCGGGCGTCCTCTCCGGCGGCGGCGGCGGCGGCGGCGGCGCTGAACTTCGACCCGAGGGCGCCCGGCCACGCTCCACCTCCCGCCCGCCGGGGCTTCCAGGCGTGAATCAGCAGTAGCAGCGGCGGCGGCCAAGAGCGAGGAGGCCCCCGACGGGGCGGCGGCGGCAGCAGCAGGGCGAGGAAGAGGAGGACGAAGGCCGGCCTGGCTGGCAAGGGAGGGCGGCGGGGCGCGTCCCGCCACGGCCTGTCTGGAGGGGAATCTCCCTCGGGGCAGGGAGCGGCAGGCAAAACTTTCTCGGGCGCCGAAGCCCCTTCCTTCCTTCCTCCCAAGAAGCGGCTGGGACAAGCCAAGTCGCCCCAGACAACCGGGTCGGGAGCACCGGCGGGGATCGCGCCACCCGGGCCCTCCTCGGGAGGCAGCGGCAGGCCCGGGCGCGGAAAGCGAAGGAGAGCGCGCCCCCTCCCGAAGGCCAGCCGAGCCGGGAAGGTCACCTCGGGGGGGGGGGCGGCGGCCGGCGCGAAGCCCGGAAACCTCTCGGCGGCCCTGGCGTTGCATAAGCGGTGCCGGCCCGCTCCCCTCCCCCCTCCGCCCAGCCGAAGCAGGAGTCGCCCTAGCCACCCTCCCTCCCTCCCTCCCTCCCTCCCTCCTTCCGCCGCGGGGCAGCTCCGGGCTGGGGGCTCCCGGGCGAGCGACGCGGAGAAGGGCCAGCCAGCAGCCGGACCCCCGGGCGGAGCGACCGTCGCCGGGTTCCGCGACCCCTCCGGGCCCCCTTCGCTCGGGGCAGGGCTCCCGCCCAGAGGGAGCCGAGGAGGGTCCCGCTCGCCTCCCCGCCAGCCCAGCCGCGCCTCCACCAGCCGGCAGCCGCCGCCGCCGTCCTCACCCGGCTCCCGCTGCCTCTGATCAGCTGGCGGCCTCGCCTGCCGCCCCATCGCACCGCCCTCCGATTGGCAGGCGGGCCGGGCCAATCAGCTCCCAGCAGGGGCCTCTCCAGCCCCGCCCCCGTTCCATTCAGCCCCTCGCTCGCCGGCCGGGACGGCCCTGATTGACAGGAGCGGGCCCGAAGGCGGGGTCTGGCTGGCAGAGGGAGCCCCCGTCTCCATGGCGAGGAGAGTCCGCCTCCTGCCGGAGGGGGCTCCTGGGAAGTGTAGTTTGGACCACAGGTGTTCCTGTTTCCCCCCCCCCCGCCGCGGCGCCCTCCCGGCATGCCCAGGGCCACTGTGAGTTGGCATTTTCTAGAGAGGGTGAGACTAGGGAGGGGAGGCACGTTCCGCCCGCCCAAAGACTCCGCGCACCTCTAGGACTTGCACGCCCCCCCGCCCTTCCCAAGCAAGCCCGAGGAAATGGGCCTTCGAGGGAAAAGTCAGCGCCATGGGAAAAACTTCACCGCTTCGTCTCGTTCCGGAATTTTACGGGTTGGGGGGGGGAGGGCGAATCGCGCCCCATTCCGCCCCCCCTTTGCGCGCACTGCGCCTTTAAGACTTCCAGCTCAGTGACGCAAGTAAGATTCCGAGAAGTTGTTGCAAACTGCAAGAGCCAATCGGAAGTGCCGCTGGCCCCAGCGCCGCGCCAATCACGGCCCGGCGCGGGGGCGTGGCCGAGGGAACTCATCTGAACTCGGTGACTTGGCAATCCTGGCCGGGCAGACGATGACTGTGCAGATTGTTTAAAGGGCCAGGCGCCCGCCCGCCCGCCCGCTCTCGCTCGTTCCCTCCTTCCTTCCTTCCTTCTGGCTGGCCCTCCCTGGCAGCGGAGAGCTGGGGTGAATGGCACCGGCGGGCGGGGGCAGGAGAAAGTCCGCGGAGCAGCCCTGGAAAGCCGGAGGGCCGAAGCCCGTGGACAGACAGGGGGGCGGGAGCGAATGAATCGGTTTTGGGTGGGTGCGTTTTTGCCGCCCATATAAGCTCTTCTAAAGATGTCGCACAAAGGATGGCTTTTAGAGAGGAATTCTCCCCGACGTCCCATTCCCTCCCCACCCCGAGAAAGAAAGCAAGCTGGCTTGGCTTCCCCTACAGGCACTGGCCTGCCGGCCCCTGGCCCCCGAGGCGCCCTTCCCCAGCGAGGCCACCGCCCGCCAGAGGGGGGCGAGTCGCCTTTAAGTAGCCCTCGGGGTGGGGGTGGGGATGGGGGGGCGCGCGCCGTAGGCTTAGATCAGCCCCACCCCACCCGTGCCAGCTGAAGAGGCTGCTCGTTCTGCCGTCGCTTCTTCCTCGCCCCGAGCAGAGGAACCGGGCGAGACCGGGCGGGGGAGAAGCGAGGCCCACCCGCCTCACAGACAGACGGTCCCTTTAAGGAAGTTTGGCCGCCCTTCGCCCCACTAAGGGCTGACGGAGGCCAAGCTGCCCGAGAGTCCCCGACGGGGCCAATCAACGGTTTCCACATCCCGCCCACGTGACTCCCACGCGCCCGCGGAGCTGCTGCCGCGGCCAGGGAAGGGGGGGGAAAGCAGCGGTTGCAGCCACGTGCGCCGATTCCCGGAAGTAGACTCTTAAAGGGCCCGCCTGCCTCCCCTCGCGAAGAGGGCGAGGTGGCGCTCCTGCCACGAACTCGCTTGCCAGAGTCAAGTCCTATTTGGAAGCGGGTGCTCTAGACGGGGGAGTCGGTGCGTGGCATGGCCAGGCTAGAGAGGCGGACTCGGGAGATGGCAGTGCGAGCCCCCGCCGGTTCACGAAACCTTCGGCAGGACCTTAAGCCAGTCCCACCCCAAGGGGGATCGCCAGCGGGAAAGGGCGAAGGCGGAGCGCCTGAAGATCGGGGTGCCTCCCAATGCAAGGGGGTCACGCATTTAATGCCCCCAGGAGGGCTTGGGAACCTTTGGCCCTCCAGACGCTGCAGGACCCCTCTGAACCCGCGGCGTGGGATGGCTCGTGTCGGGGGGGGGGAAAGCAAGGCATCCGGAGGGCCTTAACTTCCCTTCCCCGCCCCGCCCTTCAGCCCCGGCAGGAGAGGAGAGTCCCCTGCACTTAGCCAGCCAGACTCTCACCTTTGATCGCTGATCGTCACCGAGAGAGAACAAAGGCCGCCCGCCCTCCCGCTTGCTCTCCTCCAGAGCCTGACCTCCCCCCCCCTCCCCGCCCTGGCCAGCCATTCCAGGACAGCCTGTTCCAGCTCTCTTGGGTAGAGGAGGCCACAGCCCCAGAGGTGGGAAGCACGGGGCCTGAGCGCAAGCCCACCTCCCCACTTCTCTTCCCTCCCAAGCCAAAGAGCGCAGGCAAGCCCAAAGGGGGGGGGGAGCCCTTTGCGCACGGGGCAGTGGGCCTTGGTGGTGCCAGAGGCTGCCCCCACCGTAGTAGAGGCCAGGGTGGTTGTCGGTCAAGCACCACCACTCCCATCTCCCCCCCCCCCGTCTTGTCTGCCTTCTGCAGCCCCTGACGCTGTGCCAGGTGCCGTACACGGGCATCAGAGCCACAAGCAATGCGACGGCGGCTGCTGCAGTGGAGGCTGAACTTGGGAGACACTGCTGGAAAGAGGGCTGGGCGCCGGGGGTGGGGGGTTTGCCCGGAGAGCGACCACGGAAGGAGAAAAAACGAGCCAGAATCCCAGCAAGGCAGCCAGAGAGAATGGCCAAGAGGAAAGGAGGGTGGACGGGGGCGGGGGGGGGGGAAACGGGACACCAAAGCCAAGCAGAGAAACCGTCCCAAGGAAGATTCTTGAGGCAGACCAAGGGGAGCTGCGCGGGGGGGGGGGAAGAGGAGGGAATATGCCCTTCCCTTCTGTGCAGCCCTGGGATCAGGGAGGGGCTGGAGCCCCTTTGCCCTCTCTGGAGCAGGGCATGGGCACCTCAGGTAGCCCAGCCAGGGAGGGAGGAAGCTCCGCCTGAACTGGAGCGGTCCAGGGCCTTTGGCCTCTTGTCTTTCTCTCCCCGGCAAAGCTTGTAACTGGACTCTCCAGCAGAGGACGGGGGGGGGGGGGAAGCTGCTTCAGCCGATGCCAGTGCTGACATTTGGGGACGAGCGAGCAAGTGGGAGGGAGCTCTGAAAAAGGGCATGCCAAGGAAGCGCCCAGCAGCCATGTGACTGAGGGATGACTCAGAGAGGAGCCTGGCAGCAGTGGCCACTACCCCCCCACCTGGGCCCCCTCCTTCTCCTCCAGGCAGATGCCCAAGGTCCTTTCCTGGAGGGAGGGGACTCCTTGGCCTGTATTCAAGGCACACTCCCCTTGCCTGCCTCTTTCTCTCCCCATCCCACCCCCAACAAGGCTGCCCAGGCCTCCTGGACCAACCCTCCAGAGCCATCCAGGAAGGCTGAAGCAGATGATGGGCGGCTGGTGGGAGGGCAGGCGCGTGCGGGGGGGGGGGGCTGCTGCACATGAACCAACGCCAGAGGAATGTTAGCTATTTGCCACCACCCTTCCTGCCCTCTGTGGGCCTGAGCAAGAGGAAAAGCGCCAAATGGACAGGGGAAGGGAGGCAGCCACTTAGGGCTGCCCCTTTGAAGGAGTCGAAAGGCAGGATGGGGGGGGGAGCAGAGGGCCCAGGGGGCTACCACCCAGCTGGCTGGGGACAGTGCAGGGTGAAGAGGAAGGAGACACTTCTCCAAGATGAAGTGGCCTATCCTTCACCCCATGGTGGATGCTGTCCCCCCCCCCCGTGGCTTTTGCCGTGGGGGGTGCATCTGCTGCAAGCTGGCTGCTCATCCAGACCTTCCCGACATGGCTATGACTGAGCTGGTGAGGCCCAAGCCTGAGGAACGGGGAGGGGGGTTTGGTGTGCCCTCCCTCTGTGGACAGCCATGATGCTCCTGGGTTGCTGCCACTGCCCCGTTTTCCAGACATTCCTGGATGAGTCACAGACAGAGGAAGCCGCCTGGTTTCCAGGCAGAGAAGGGCCCTCCTTGCCGGCCGGCTGGCTCCTGGCCTGCAGAGGAGTCCTGCCCTGCCCAGCTCAGCCTCCAGCCAGCCTTTGTTTGTTGGTTCATTCATTCAAGCTCACCGGAACCTCCTTCCCAGTCCACGGACTGGTTCCAGCTTGGTCGTCACAGGGCCTGGGAGCGGCGGTAGAGGAGGTGGGGCTGAGAACCATCCTCCAGAGCAGTGGGGCTGGCCAGAGGCCGTTCCCCCTGCCCCGGGATATAGGGGGCGACACCGCCCCACCTGGCCAAGACTGGCTGTGGGGGATGTCTAGGCCCCATCTGTGGTTCTCCTCTTGCTGCTGCTGCTGCTGCTGGTGCTGGTAATCCAGGTCCAGAGGGCCGTGCCTGGGGAAAGCAAGCCAGGATGGGAAGAAAACCTCTGGCCAGGTTTACGCACTCCAGAGCAGCTGCTCCTCTCCTCGGAAGGGCAGCTGGGTGGGCACGGGAGGAGAGAGAGGCATCCTTCTCTCTGGCACGCGACATGGAAACAAGCCCTTCCTCCTGCTCTTCTTTCTCATCTTCATGTGTCACACTCCTGAGGCCAAGGAACCTTTGCCCAAGTGCCCAACCCTTGGAGGTCCTCTGGCCTTTGCTGGGCTGGGCAGGGCAGGGCATAACTGGGCCCCTGCCATCGGAGGACTGGGACCCTTTAAGAGCAGCCTCTTCCTCCTCCTCCTCCTCCTCAGCTGGACTTTTCAGATGCCTGTTGACAACCTCCCGCCCCCACCCTGCCTTGGCCAGCAATGACGCTGCTCTGACCTCCCCGGCCTCCTGCCAGCAGAAGGCGGCTCCTGAGGACTGAAATATCTCGAGCTGGCCTATCTATAGGCCCTGCTCTGGGCACCAGGCTGGGCCTTACGTAACTCCCACTGGCAAGGGCTGAGCAGCAGCCGAGGTCTACCTGTCCACCGCAGGGCTTTGCCCTCGCCCTTCAGCCAGGCACACACCTGTCTGCACGTGAAGCCTGTTTGTCCAACTTCCACCTGCGACGCTCAGAGGACTTGTCCTTGAACCAGTGCTTGGAAGAAAGCTCCTCCCTCGTCTTCCTGGTTTCCGGACAGGTGGCTGAGGCACCCCAGTGGGCAATGGTGGGACAAGGCCACGGTGATGGGGGGGGGAGCACCCCTCCGTGCATGCTTTCGCCTCCAACAACCTCCTCGGCATTTCTGTCGCACCCAGGGTGGCTCCTGCCCTGTTCACCCCTCGGTACTCTTGCTTCCCTTGTGAGGTTGCTGGCTGACCGGAGAATCACATCCTGCCCTGTGCCTGTATGATTAGCTCTGTCACAGACAGAAGGGTAAGAGGATTACCTGCGGTAATGCCGGCAGGTCTTGCTCTGGAGGGCAGGGCTCACGGGGCAGCAGGACCCCACGGGGAGACAGGCGAGTGGGAGGACACCTTCCTTGTCAGCCAGAGCCCTTCTGCCAGGGCCACCGCCTTGGAGGGAGGGATACGGTGGCCTCTCTTTCCCTGCAGGCTGTCCGGCAAGGTCCGTGGGGCCTCCTCTCTGGGGTCTGTTGGGGTGTGTGTGTGTGTGCTGCATGGGCAACACGGGGCTGGCCTGGATGGCCTTTGAGGGTCTTTCCCCTTTGTACGCCTCCTCGCCTCCTGTTCCAGGGATGGTGCAGGGGGCCAGCTGAGATGGGGCAACCTTCTGTCTTCCTTTCCTTCCTGTGCTGGAGACGGGCAAACACAGGAGGCGCCTCCCTGAAGAAAAGGAGGACATTGGGGCCTCCTTTGGGCAAGGGCTCTGCCAGCCAGTCCTTCCCCTCCAAGGAAGGGCACCAAGGGAAGGGCAGTCGCGGCACAGGGATCTGCTTGGCCCCCTGGTTCAAAGGCAAACCCTGAGCTCCTTGGGACAGAGGCCTTCCTTTTGGCTTTGATAAGTGTGGCAGTCCTGGGGGTGGTGGTGGGGGTGCTCCTGATGACTTGAAATCCAGCCGGTCCAAGATCGGGTCGGCCCTCCCAGCCGGTTGGTTCTGCCTCCGGGCAAAGCCTTCAAAGGTTCCTCCAAACCTGGCCAAGGGTGCCACCTCCTGTCAGCAGCTTGATCCTGCTGCATGGGTGGAGATGGAGCCGGTGGTGTCTGTCGTTGCTAAGTAGGAACACCAGCGGGCACGGCCTCTTCCTCAGCCCTCGCCCACCTCATAGGAGGGCTGCAATGGCCCCGTGGGGCAGGGGCCCATCTAGTCCTGCACCCTTCTCCGGCTTCCTCTTCCCTTCTTCCAATCTTATCTATATATTTAAATTCGCCTGCTGGGTTTCTTCCCGTCCCTCCTCTCCTCTCTGAGGCTGGGCGCCCCAATGGCCCTCCTTGACTTCGGAAGGAGCACTTCTGAACAGTCCCCTTATTTGCGTTGGCAGGACACCAGCTCCCCGGCCTCTCTAGCCCCCGAATTCTCCTTTTTGGTCTTTTCAGTCTCTTCCCATGGCTCATTACCAGGCCGAGGTGTTCTGAGTTTCTTTTGTTCCATATATACTTCAATGATTTCTAAAGCTTTATTCCTTCTCTTTAATACCTACTTCTTCCTCGGCCACCTTCTGAGCCTAAAACGTTCTTGGCGCCTAGGGATACATGATGCATACCTCCGAGAAACTCCACATCACACGGACCCGCGGTTAAAGAAGCAGCGTTTCCTACCGACCTTTATGCGCTGCCTTTCTTTGGACCCGCGGAGACCGGCGCACGCCCTCCTTCCCGGCTACCCTCCCAACCAACAGCCCTGTCAGGAAGAGCAGGAGAGAGACTGGCGCGAGGTTCACGGGGCCACCGCAGCCCTCGCCCCCTGGGCTGCCGAGGGTTCCCTGCAAGAACCGCGGGAATGCGTCTCACACCAGGGCAGTGGGGAGGAACCGGCGGCGGCGGAGGTGGCGTGCCCGTCTGGGGTGGGAAGCCCGCTTCCAAATAGTCATTGACCCCCATAGGGAAAGGAGGAGGGTGTCACCCCGGCAGTCACCGCTGGGGGGCACCGCAGCCCAACAAAACGAAAGAGGGTGGGAAGGAAAGGGCTTGAGTACCTTTCAGAAGTAAGAGCGGAGGCCAGGCATGTATTCGTTAGTCGTTTAGTAGTGCACGCGAAAAAGCCAGCCAGCCTGGACAGAAGGGATGTAGGCCAACCCTCTCGTTGCTGTGTGCTGGCTTTCTGCCCGCAGGAAGGGTGGCTTGGAAGCCTTTCACCAGCTCTCCTTCCGCCGGAGTCTCTCCTGGGATGCGTGTTTCGGACTCCCTGTGCGAAAGGACCCTACACGTGAACGCTCTACCCTACCCCCGTCCCTCTGGCCCCGCTGCTTCCCTGACAAGGGGGCGCCATCGCCCCCCAGGAATTGCCCTCCAACCCGGGACAAAGACCAACGGAGACCAGGCGGGAAGGGTCGCGCACCTCACACGTTCCTGGAGTAGCCGAAAGTCAGCCGCGGAGAGCCTCTCCCGGCCGGCCGGCCGCACGCAGAGCAAGACTACAGCTCCCGGGACCCCCAGCCACACTGCTGCTCCTGCGCGCAAAAGACCGCCCCGGAACCCCTGAGCGTGTACAGAGTGCTTTCTCCGCGGAGGGAGCTGTCTTCCCTCCCGCCGTCGGGCCACGTGGAGTTTGTCTCTCGCTCTCTCGGGGAGCGCCGCCGCCACGTGACCCGCGCGCGTCAGCTGACCCAACATGGCCGGGGAAAGCGGAGCCCGGGCGGCCCCGTCCCTCGCCGCCGGCTCCGGCTAAGGCCTGCGCTCCTCCTGCCCAGGTGAGGCCGTGTCGGAGGCAGGCAGGCAGGCGGGCGTGGGGGGTCCCTCTGCCCTGCCCCCTCTTTGCAGCTAGCTGCCTCTCCTCCCCGAGATGCGGAGGGCGCTCCCGAGGGTGCACAGGGCGCCTTCCCGAGGAGCCGAGGCTCCGCGCCCCTTCCGTTTCGGTTCCTCCTCGCGGGGCTGTTTTGGTCCCGGGGCGCGCGAGAACGGGCCGAGGGTCTTTCGGGCGCAGCCCCCTCCTCCCCGGGGGGCATGCCGTCCGCGGGGTGGGAGCGGGCAAGCAGCTTTAGGGCTCTCCCCACAGCCCAGACCCTCCGGCCCCTGCCTGGGAGGCTTCGGCGCCCTCGAGAGAAGCCTTCCCTTGGTGCTCCTGACCGCCAAGCCAGGCGCCCGGGGTAGGAGCAGCGCCGGGGGGGGGGGGGGGACCCGCAGAAGCCCGAACAGGGCGCTGGTGCCCGGTGGGGGCCTCTGCCTACCAGGCAGGGACACTTGCCCCTCCCGCCAGGGCCAGCATCTCCCAAGTGAGAACCCTGCCTGAGGCCCTGGAGCGGGGTGAGGGTGGGTGGGTGGGCCAATGGTGTGGGTCCCTCCATGGTCAGTTCCTCAGTTGCTCTTCAGCAGCAGCCCCTTACCCAGAACCAGGAGGGCAAGGGTCTCCCTCAGCTTCCATCCAGCAGCAAATCTCCTGCCCGGCAGGTCGATGGTCCTGGGTTGGTTCACAAAGCCACACACGCTCACAGCTCCGCCAGGAACGGAAAAACCCGAGAGCCATGGCTGTTGCCAGTCGGGAGCCTGAAAGGGGGGACCGGGTGACCCGCTCGTGCCTCTGGCAGCTCCTTTCCACCTCTGCCCCTTGCACTGATCAGTGGCTCCTCTTTGCATGTTTCCCACAGCGAAGGGCGCAGAGCTGCCGCCGCCACCACCGCCAAAATGGATCTCCTGCTGCAACAGGTGGAGAGAGACCTGGGAATCAACCGGGGCCAGCTGTCCATCGCCGCAACTGGAAGGTCCCGCCACATCATCGCCCTTGTGCCTGTCAAGTGGCTGTCAAGCCTGAAGGAGCGGGGCGTGCTGCCCGTCCAGTGTCCGCGCCCGGAAGGCCTGAGTGACGTGGAGGTGCACGCCTGCCTCCAGCACTCGGTGCAGAAGTTGCCCGCTGGCTGGACTCGCGTGGAAGTCCACAGCCTGAGGAAGGACCGGCTGCGCTACCCACTGGCCACCAGCTCTGGGGTGCAGGGTGAGCCCAAGGAAGGCCGGGAAACGCTCCACGGGTTCATGCGCACGGTGGCTTCCCAAAACTACCGGAATTTGTGGAAGCGGGCGCACCGCTTGTACGTCCAGCCCTATTGCTACACGCACACCTCCCACACCGCCCTGGCCTTGGATGTGCTGCGCGGAGCCCTGCAGAAGCTCTACAGCTGCCCCGTTGTCCCAGCTGGGAGGGGGGCTCCCTGCGGCGGCGGCGGCGGCGGCGGCGGCTCTCCAGCCAAAGAAGGTTCCTCCTTCTCCGGGAAGGCCGCCCTGCCCTGCCCCAGCGTCCTGCCGGCGGAGGCGCTGCTGGAGTCCCCAGCGATGCTCTACGTCCTCTTCCCCTACACCCAGTACTGCCTCCACGACATTGTCACCTTCAGCCCCGCCAAGCTGACCAACAGCCACGCCAAGCTCCTCTTCATCCTCTTCCAGGTCCTGCAGGCCATGCAGTCATGCCATCGGGCCGGCTTGGCCTGCGGCGCTTTCTCTCTGCATGAGGTGGGGGTGGATGAGAAGCTGTGTGCCCAGCTGCGGGTCCACCTCCAAGATTACGAGCAAGTGCTAGAAGAAGAGGGACCAGCCGACGGGGCGGAAGCCGCTGGGGACGCCAGCCCAGCCCCGGCAGCAGGAGGTGGTGCTGGGAGGGGGAGCGAGTCCGGGGAGGCTCTGGGGGACCTGGTGCTGGACTGGGTGAATGGCCGCCTGAGCAACTTTGATTATCTCATGCACCTGAACCGCTTGGCCGGCCGGCGGGTGGGGGACCCCAATTACCACCCTGTGCTCCCTTGGGTGGTAGATTTCACAGCCAAGAATGGCAGGTTCCGGGACCTGCGCAAATCCAAGTTCCGCCTCAACAAGGGAGACAAGCAGCTGGACTTTACCTACGAGATGACCAAGCAGGCCTTTGTGGCCGGAGGGGGTCTGGCCGGGGGCGAGCAGCCACACGTGCCTCACCACATCTCTGATGTCCTCTCCGACATCACCTACTACGTCTACACAGCTCGGCGTACGCCCAAGGCGGTGCTGTGTGCCCACGTCCGGTCCCAATGGGAGCCCAACGAATACCCCGCCAACATGGAACGCCTGCAGCTCTGGACGCCGGATGAGTGCATCCCAGAGTTCTACTCGGACCCTGTCATCTTCAAGTCCATCCACCCGGACATGCCCGACCTGGAGGTGCCCGCTTGGTACGGCTCCTGCGAGGAGTTTGTGGCCGCCCACCGGGCCCTGCTGGAGAGCTGGGAGGTCTCTCAGGACCTCCACCACTGGATTGACCTGACCTTTGGCTACAAGTTGGCGGGCAAGGAGGCCATCAGGGAGAAGAACGTCTGCCTCCACCTGGTGGACAACCACACCCACCTTGCCAGCTATGGGGTGGTGCAGCTCTTTGACCAGCCCCACCCCAGACGCTTGGCAGCGGCTGCCCTCCTTCCTGCCAAGGCCCCCCTGATCACGAGGCCTCTCATCCCTGCCGTCCGGGAGACGAGGGTCCTAGAGGACGCCAAGGGCCAGCTGGCCAACAGTGGGCCAGTGGCCGAGGCTGCACCTTGCGATGGGAGCTGGGCTGCTGGCCAGTTCGGGGCAAGTGCAGAGGAAGAGGTGGAACAAGGGGCTGAAGCCTTGGAGGCCCTTCCCGCAGCCGGCAACCGGGGACCGGTGGAGCTGCCCAGTCCCCACACCCACCTGCAGCTGCCAGCCCTCCCGGCTGAGGGCAGGGCCCTCAGCCGGAAGGTGACGACCCCTGCTGGGGCAGCCTGCCTGGAGGGAGGGGAGGCCAAGATCATACTCCCGGAGGGCAGCCATTCGCTGCAGGCCCTGGAGGACCTTGAGAGGCTGGACGCCTTCCTGCTGAAGGCGCTGCATGGCACAGCTGGCCGGCCGGCCCTGCCCCCGCCCGAGGCACCCCCAACGCTCTCTGACGACTTCTTCCAGAGGGACATGCAGGCTCTGGGGGTCGTGGTGGCCGAGATCGTCTTTGCCCCCAAGTTGCGCACCTCGAAGCCGGGGGCAACGCTCTGGGAACGCTTCCAGGTGGCCCAGAGGCTTTGCCGGTCCTTCCCCAAGGAGATCCCGCCTCCCCTCCAACACCTCCTGGAAGTCCTGCTGCAGCTGAGGGTGCCCGAAGGCCAGCTCCTGACACCAGGGAGGGTGCAGCTTTTCGACTACGAGCCCGTCTGGCAGGGGCTGCCCCCGCCCTGCCCCTCCCAGCTGCTGAGCCCCTTCAGCGCTGTCCTGCCTTTCCCCAGCTACTTCCCTTCCCTGCACAAGTTCATCTTCTCCTACTTGTCTGGGCGGGTGGAGGACGAGGGACAAGGGCGGGAGCTGGTCTTCCAGCTTTGGCAGCAGCTGGCAGGGGTGCTGAGCGACATCACCCCTGAGGGCCTGGAGATCCTGCTGCCCTTCGTCTTGGCGCTGATGTCGGAGGAGCGGACGGCTGTCCACGCCGCCTGGTACCTCTTTGAGCCCATCGCCAAGGCCCTGGGCCCCCGCAACACCAACAAGTACCTGCTGAAGCTCCTGAGCGCCGCCTACGAAAACCCGCGCAACCTCCACAGCCGCTTCTACCTCTACACGGAGTGCTTTGTGGCTCAGCTGATGGCCCGGCTGGGGCTGCCGCTGTTCCTCTCCAACCTGCTGCCCCACATCCTGCAGGTCCTGGTAGGGCTGGAGGGGTCGGCCCAGGAGGAGAGCAAGGCCCTGCTGCTGGGCGCCGCAGAGGAGGAGGAAGAGGGCGACAGGAGCAGCCCCGGTGCCTGCGCCGCCTACAGGGAGGAGGCCAAAGGGGAGGCTGAGCGAGGCTCCTCTGTGGGGCTGGAGCTGCTGGACTACCTGTCTGGGGTCAGCCTGCACGACCAGGCCTACCTCCCAGAAGGCGAGGACTTCCAGAACCACCTCTATGTGGCAGAGGCCCCGCAGGAGCCTCCCGAGGAGGAGGAGTCCCTGAGTCTGGGCCACCTCAGTGACAAGAGCAGCGCCAGCGAGGTGTCTCTGGGTGACGAGCAGAAGGACAAGGCCAGCCTCAGCAGCCAAGATCTGAAGCCCAGCGAGGAGGAAGACGAGGAGGAGGAAGACGAGGAGAAGGGAGGAAGAGAAGGAACAGGAGAAAGAGAAGTGGAAGAGGAGGAGGAAGAGGAGCTGGGGGAGGGGTTGCCGAACGGGGCAGAAGAGCCCAACGCCACCACCCCGGTCACAGAGGAGTCCACACTGTCGGTGGCCATCGCTGGCTCCATGGAAGCCAGCCTGGCTAAAGAGGAGGAGGAGGAGGAGAAAGGAGACCTCGGCAGGGAGCCAGAGGGAGAAGCAGGGGGCGGACCAGGCCTGCCGGGGCAGCAATACCACCAGCAGGGAGAGAGGGAACAGACCGTCTTGCTAGGTGAGGAGCCCTTAAAACCATGGCCGCCCAAACATGGCCGCCCAAGATTCTGATCCCCAAATAGGGAAGCTAGGGAGGGGCGTGGGGGCTTGGAACCAAGGGAGAAGAAGCCCCAGGGAGGGACTTTAGAAGGAGCATTTTCTCTGTAGGGTGTGGGCGGCCACAGCGCTGCCTTATCATCCATCCCCCATGCCTGCCTCCTTCTTGTCTCCCCAGACACAGCCTGCAAAATGGTGAAGTGGCTCTCGGCCAAACTGGGCCCCACCACCACCTCCCGCTACGTTGCCCGGAACCTCCTTCGGTTGCTGACCTCTTGCTACGTAGGTAATAAAGCCTGGACGGGCAGGAAGGAGCCTGATGGGCAGCTGCCTCCGGGGGCAGGGACACCGAGGCGGGCTTGGAGGAAGGGCAGGAGAGGCCAGGGCCCCTTTCCCATCCCTCTTGCTCTCTACAACCGGGACTTCTCCCTGGACAGGTCCTGCCCGGCAGCAGTACGTGGCCGGCGCTGAAGAGACAGGCCCCTTGGGTTCCAGGAGCATCTACCAGAAGCGGCTGGTGCTGGGGGACGTGGTGTCGGAGCCGGTGCTGGCCTGCCTCACCCATATCGCACACCTGTATGGAGAGCCCGTCCTGACGTACCTGTACCTGCCTTACGTCAGCTACCTGGTGAGTCACCCCTGCTGTCTGGGGCACACGGGGGACCTGCTGGGTGACGGGCCTTCGGGCTGGCTTACCTTCTCCTGGCTGAGCTTGCCCGGCCCCAGTCCCTTCCCTTGTGCAGGGGCCGCCTCTTTGCCCTCCGCTCCGAGGCTCTTCTCAGATGGGGTTGGGGCTGCGCTCCAGTCTTCACACTGTACGGACACAGGGGTTTTGTCTCCAGTACAGAAGGTTAGCAACTGGAGAACTGGAGCGTTCCTTTACTATCAATCTGGCAATCAAACCCACAGGCCCTAAGAAAGCCCCTCTCAAGTGCCTAGCCCTCATGGTTTCCAAGATAATTTCCACTGCACGTTGGCAGTCTCTGGAAACCCCTTGGAAGCTCAAAGGCCAGGCATGGAAGCAGGAAGAGGAAATGGATTATGCAGTATGCTTCCGATGAGGAATCAAATTCAGACCAAACAGCCGTTTGCCCGGGGGTGGGGGGCTAAGCAGAATATTCACAGCTTGCTGTTATTCACCAGGTCTCAAGAAGTCTTAGAAAAAGGGCTCCTCCTGGAAATCTGGCCACTCTCTTTTGTTGTTTAAACCAGGGTGTGACGCCACCTCTTGCTTGTTTTTATGGGGGACGCTGTTCTCCATTCCCTCCCTTAAAACCAACTAGCCGAGGCTCCCTCTCCCTCCCCCCCAGGGGGCTGGCCAGCAATCCTTGCACACACACACACACAGAGGCTGGAATGGGACTGGTCAGTTGTGGGGGGAGTGGACAGGACAAAGAGCCTTGAGGTGGTGGGCTGAGCTTGGAGCAGGGTTTGGGGCTGCTGTGGGCCCGATGGGCATGGCCAGACGGAGAGTTTCATTTCTTCCTGTGAGGAAACATTTTGTCAAAAAGGAGAGACTGGCTAACTGGCACGCACGCGCCACAGGGCACGAAGAGGCCCTCAAGGGGGGAGGGGGCTTTCTCTCAGCAGCCTCTTCTTTCGACTTCCCTTTTGTACATTTCCCCATTTTCAGATTTTTCCACCCAAGGAAGGTCATGGTCTCCGAAGTGAGAAAAGCAAGCAGGCCTTCTCCCCTCTCTTCTGGGGGGGGGGGGAAGGAGGCTTCTGGGGAAGGAAGAGCAGATGAGAGGCCGCTGGCTGGGAGGTTCAGAGAGGCTAACTTGCACCCACTGCTCCACCTCCTGCAGACCCCAGGGCTTCTCTCCTCCTAGAGATGCTGGGGAGGAGGAAGCCCGGGGCCTCCTGCAGGCCAAGCAGCCGACAGATGGCCCTTCTCTTTACTCCAGGTGGCTCCTGGCAGCGGAGCGTCCGCTGGCCGGCTGAACAGCCGGAAGGAAGCTGGGCTGATGGCCGCCGTGACGCTCACTCAGAAGATGGTCGTCTTCCTCTCGGACACCACCCTCATGGACATCCTGCCTAAAATCAGCCAGGAGGTCTTGCTGCCGGTTCTCAGCTTCCTTACGTCACCTGTGATCAGGTGACTTTGTGGGGTGAGGTGGAAGAGGATTCACTTTTCAGAATGCTCTTGGGTTTCTGTTCTCTGTGCAGAAGAGGCCGGCCGCGGGGGGGGCGTGGGGGGTTGTGTTTGTGCGCACACATGCCCAAGGAGAAACTTCACGGTTATTCCAGTGGAGAGGCACAGGATAGGGTCAGGGGCTGATGGTCATTGTCCCTTCTCCAGCTTCCCCAGCGGTGTCCAGGCTCGCGCCGTCCTGTGTCTCAAGACCATCAGCCTCGTGGCGCTGGTTTGCTTGCGGATCGGAGCCGAGATGGTGCACCAGCACCTGAGCGAGACGCTGAGGAGCTTCTTTGATACCTTTTCATCGCTGCCTCCGCCACCGGAGCAGGTGAGTCGGCAAGACTGAGGAGGAAAGGGGTTCTTGCTTCGTCTCAGGGGAGGGCGGTGGAAGAGCCTCGGGCTTCGGTGGTGGCTCCTCTTCCTCCAGCTTCTGTCTGGAAGGTCCTGGGATCAGACCTGGAGCCTCCGACAAAAGCAGAGCCGTCTTCGTTCATTTCTTCGCAAAGTCAGCCGGGGGACGCTGTCTCCCTGGAGCACCTCCTCCCTCTGTGTGGGCTATGCATGTTGTGGGCACGTGGTGGCGGTGGCGCTAGGTTTGAAGGAAGCTGAGGAGATGCAAAACCCCAGGTGGCACAAAGGCCCTGGTGCCTTTCACCCATGTGCACAGAAAGCCTTCTGGAAAGTTCAGCTGGCCCAGAACCAGGCCACCTTGCACCTCCTGAGTGTCCGAGGTGGAAGCCGCCGGGGCTGAGAGTGCCCAGGTGAAGAGAGGCTGGTGTGTGACTGGCCCCCCTTTCCTTTCCGTCCACCCAGGGGACAACACCGCCGCTGCAGCCGCCCACCACCCCCACCACGGCCGGCCACCCAAAGTGGCTGCCCTCAGAGCCATCTGCTGTTCTGGAGCTGCAGAAAGTGTTCAGTCCGGAAATGGCTTACATCACCTTCGTGCCCTTCTCTTGCTTGCTAGGTAGGAGCTAAACTATCTCTTTCTCACCCCGTCCCTGAAGAACTGGGATCTAATCTATACAAATTTCCATCACCACCAGTTACTATCCTAAAACTACCTCATAAATGGCTTTCCCCCCCACTTATTTCAGCTTTTACTGCTTCCAGAAAGGGAAGAAAAAAGCCAGTGGGTTTACCACGGACCTGGCAATAAGCCATGGATTTCTTTCTTTCTTCCCCTTCTGGAGTTTCTCTTGTCCCCAGAAAAACAGCTCAGCTTGTTCACCAACTAGGGAATTGCATACCTTAATTTTGTTGTGGGGAACTATCCTGTTTTCCCCCCTGTCTGTTGATTTGACTTGGTAACCCTGAGCTCTAATATCCAAGACCCCTTGCTTAATTTTTTTCTGTCCATAATTTTGTTGGCTTCTATCACTCTGCAGTACAAAACACAAACTGATCAGGAATGGGGAACAGTTACCCTGCCAGATGCTGTCAGATATCAAGTGCCAGCGGCCCCAGCCGGCTTGGCCCGTGATGGAGGATGATGTGTGTCACAATCTTGCAAAACCTACTGGGCTGCACATCCCTCCCCCCACTCTCAGCTAAAAAGCCCCCAGTGTGGCAGCGTTTCTTATGCCTTGACTTGGCTGTGCTTAGCGGGGGGGGGGGGACCCTGAGCCACTGGGCTTTGCTTGCTGTGCCTCCAGGCCCAAACAGGCTGTTTTTAACCCCCCCCACAGGTGACGTTATCCATGCTCTTATCCCAAACCACACCGCAGTGGGCCAGCTGGCAGCTCTTCACCTGGACAGCGTGACCCCTCGGGCCCTGGACGCAGCCGGCTCAGGCAGCCGGCCTTCCTCAGAGCAAGACGCGCTGGGCACAGAGGCGCCGTCGGGCCCTTCGGAGGACACGCACTCGGGCACGTTTGGGAGCGTGCTGGTGGGCAACCGGATCCAGGTGCCCGCGGCCGCCCGGCAGGAGGTCTCTGGCAGTCTGAGCGGCTTCTGCCCTACCCCAGAGAGCTGGGAGGGGAATGCTTTGAAGCAAGACCTCCTGCGCAGCCCCCACCTCCTGTGTGGGAATTGGCTGGCCTACTGGCAGTACGAGATCGGGGTCAGCCAGCACGACGCCCGCTTCCACTTCCACCAGATCAAGCTGCAGAGCTTCGTGGGCCACGGGGGAGCCATCAAGTGCGTGGCCCCCCTCAGCGGGGAGGACTTCTTCCTGAGCGGCAGCAAGGACAAAACCGTGCGCCTCTGGCCCCTCTACAACCAGGGGGACGGAACCCATGAGACGGAGCCCCGCCTGACCTACGCTCAGCACAAGAAGTCGGTCTTCTACGTCGGCATGCTGGAAGCACCGCAGCACGTGGTCAGTTGCGACAGCACCGTCCACGTCTGGGACCCTCTCACAGGTAAGTCAGGCCTGCCGAAGGCAGCAGCGGAAACACCCAGCTGGGCCCACAGGGAGGCAGGAGGGGGACAGGCCAGGATGGACCTTCCTCTCTCCAGAAAGAGGTGTAGAGCATGAGGCCTTGTGTGGACCTGTGTAGGTGAGGGTGGGGAGTTCGGTCTTCCTTCAAGCCCACACAAAGAAGCCCCCGTGGCCCCCATCTCCTGGTCCAGAAGCCCAGAGGGGAATGCGCCGTGTCTCTGGAGGTGAGCAGAGAAGAGCAATGTGGCCAGGAGGCGGCTGAAGGGGGCTGAGGGGGCAGGGGGAGCTGATCTGCTGGGCAAACACCATCATGGGGCTTTACGGTTCAGGCGGCTGGAGCCTAGAAGTGAGAGGGCAGCCGCGTCTCCTGGTGCAACGTGCTCACGAGTCTCCCTGGGGGTGGGGGTGCGGTGTTTGGCCCTCCTCTACAGGCAGAGTCGTCCGTGTTTTTGAGCCGCCGGATTCCAAAGTGCCCATCACCGCCGTGAGCGCCATGCCCGCCCCGTACGGCAGCATCTGCATGGCCAACGCTGACTCTGTGCTGCGCTTCGTTGACTACCGGAAGGCGGGGCTGCAGGTATTTGGTGGTTCTGTGGGCTCCAGCCGTGAAGGGCCGGGTTCCAGCTCAGTGGGAGAGAGGGCCTCCCCTCGGTCTGCCAAAGGCCCCAGGTTCAGTTCCAAGCTGAGTAGCATTGTCACGCTGTGGCAAACCCAGGTTCAAATCCCCAGTTTGCCATGAAACACCATCTGTCCGGATGGGTGACCACGTCAGGGTTGCCGGCTGACAAGGGTCTGAAGAGACGTGTCTTCTCCCAGCTCCACGGGAGAGCGGCCCCGCCTGGCAGGTCTGACCCATCTGCCGCAGGGAGGCAAGGTTGGGAAGGAGGAAGAGGGCCAGGGGCAGGCAGGCAGTCCCCCCCCTCCCAGCCACCCTCTTCTCTCTTCCTGCCCACAGCACGAATTCCGGCTGGCCAGCGGGACGAACGCCGGCCTCATCCGCTGCCTGGCCGTCAGTCCCAGCGGGCGGAGCATCGTGGCTGGCTTCTCCTCCGGCTTCATGGTCCTGCTGGATACCAGGACGGGCCTCGTCTTGAGAGGGTGGCCTGCGCATGAGGGGGACATCTTGCAGGTCAAGGTGAGGAGCCCGGCTGGGCCAGGCGGACCGAGGAGCTCAAATGGCGTGTCTCTGAGGCCTCATCCGCTCCTCCGGCTGGGGGCTGGCCTGGGGGAGCCCTGAGGTCCCTTCCAGCAACACCACGGGTCCATTAGGATCTTGAAGCCTCGCTTAACTTCTCCACTTGACCTCTAACAGCAGTGAGGCTCTTTGGATAAAACCCTACTGTCCTCTTCCGAAGGTACAGCCGGGGGGTGGGGGTGGGGGGGCTGCCTCTGAGCAGGGTTCTTTCCCTAGACTTTCAAAATACGTACTTGGTCAGTGTAGCACACCTTTGGCTTAAAAACCAAGGGAAAGGCTGTAGCCCCACGAGGGAGGACTCGAAGCGAGTCACCCCCTAAGTGGATGCTGCTGCTGCTGCTGTGGGCAGCTGAGACTGGCCTGTGTGGGGCTTTTTCTTTGGAAATCTGTTTGGTGAGCCAGCAGATGCCCGGGCGTGGGTGGGGGGGGCAAAGGTCTCCCATGACAGGGGCGGGCAAGGGGGGCACATGTGTGCACTGCGGTGGCTGGCGGTCCTAATGAGTAACCCTTCTCCGTGTTTGCCTGCCCCTGAGCGGGGCAAGGGGCTGCTCCCCGTGTCCTTCACCCAGGACCGCTCACACTTGTCCTGCTCATGGGAGGCCCTTGGCCACGGATCAAGGCTCCACGTCCCAGCTGGACGTGGGCAATTCTCCTTCAAAAGACACACACCACCATCCTAAAAGGATCCCATACCTGGGCATGGGGTGTGTGCGTGGAGGGCACACCAACTGCCCATCGTGACAGTGAGCTTCTTCCCTGTTCTGGCCATGGGGCAGAGGTGGCTCTGCTTTGGCCATGGGCGAAGTGCCAGGGTCAGAGAACCACACGCCCTGCAGGCGGCCCAGCCCACCTTGGCTAGGGTTGGGGCCACCACAAAGCCGAACCTATCCTGAGAAAGGTACCAAAAGCCCCAGGGACCTGCCACGGGGGCTTTGAGGCATGTCCAGAGAGCCTTTTTCCTCCCCACTGAGCATCTGTGGGCTCAGGCCGCTTGGGGAGCGGCGCACGTGGCCTCCGCTGGTCTGCAGCCCAGCAGGTTTCCTGGAGGACCCTCTGCCGACTGCTAGGGCTCCCGTGGGGCAGGCGGAGTGTCCCTCCCTCTCCCTCTAACACATGCCCCCCCTTCCCCCCTCAGGCCACGGAGGGCAACCTTCTCATCAGCTCCTCCTCGGACCACACCTTGACCGTCTGGAAGGAACTAGAGCAGAAGCCCCTGCAGAGCTACAGGTCGGCCTCGGAGCCGGTCCACGCCTTCGACCTCTACGGCAGCGAGATGGTGGCCAGCACCGTGGCCAACCGGATCGGCGTCTATGCCCTTCAGGACCCGCTGCCCCCCAGCGTCACCAAGCTGAGCTCAGAGAACTTCCGAGGGACCCTCACCAGCCTAGCTGTCCTGCCCACAAAGTGCCACCTCCTCCTGGGGTCGGACAACGGCACCGTCCGGCTCCTGGCTTGAGGCTTTTCTTCCCAGGGATGCTGGCGAGCCGAGGGAGTCCCCTTTTGCGTTGCGAGGGAGGCAGGAGACTAGGCATTGCCTGGGACTGAGGGGGAAGGAGCAGGGAGCCTCCTCCCCTTTGCCCCTAAGAGGGCTGCTGGGCAGCCAAAGGTCCTGACCCCCCCCCAATCACCTTATGTGCCTCACTCTTTTTGGGAACCCTGGGGAATTTCCCCAAGGCATCTGTTCCAGAGTAGGGACACTCCTCCTCTCCCCCCCCCAGCGGTCCTGTCCTTTAATGTTCTGGGGAGCACGTCCCCTCTTCAGTGCTCCCCTGGGGAGGGTCTTGTCCCCTTCTGTAAGAGGGTGGGACAGGGAGAGGTTCAAATATGGAAGCACTTATGTCTTCTTTCCTGGGTTCAGGAGGAAATACTCCTGGATGACAAACCGATGGCAATAGATGATATAACGTATACAATTATGCTAATAAACACTCTGAAGCTTCTGAGGGGTGTCTCTTGGGGGGGGGCAAACTGGGGGAGGAGCTTGCTTTGTTTCTCAGGGCGTCCTGTGGAGGGGACAGCCATGAAGGGCTGTGTGTTAAGTGGGGTGGGGTGGGGTGGGAAACGCAGAGGACCAAAAAAGCTCAAAGGGAAACATGAGGCTGGAGGAGAAGCCCAAGCCACGGACGGGGGGGGGGGGCACGTGGTCTGCTGCCCCTCTACCCGAGCTGGGGTGCAAAACCCCACTTTGGACACCAGGCACGTCAGCCTCTGGCTAGCAGGCACAGGTGTCCGTTGCCCAAAAGAGGCCTGAGGTGAGTGTGGGGCCAGGCAGCCTCCCCTTGCTGGCTTTCTCTCACAGAAAAGAGGCAGGCACCACGCAGGGAGTGCGAAAACAGTGAGAGGACCCTGGAGAGGGGTCTGGGAGTGGTGGGGTCTGCCCCGAAGAAGAAGATGGAAAACCAGAAGACGGCACTGACCTCTGGCTTCTTCCCCCGCCCTCCTCCTCCTCCTCACCGCAGGGGTTCACAGGGAGCTGATGGAGCAGAAGGGCACTTGCCATGCAAAGGAGCCTCGGGAAGGCCTGGAGGGCCGACCCGGGAGGTAAAAAGCCCCTCCTCTCCTCAAAGGACCCTCCTGCCCAGCCAGGCCACTGCCTTCCTGAAAAAGTCGAAGGGACCCGTGAGAGGCTGCCCCAAAGGGACCTGGCTGCTCCTCAGCCCCCTCCCCCAGGCTGCTCCACTTCCCCAGCAGCAGGGCCTCCCATCCGTCCGTCCGTCCGTCCGTCCGTCCGTCCGCCTGCCTTCAGAGGTAGTGGATGGCAACGTAGGAAAGGGGGGCAGCAGACATCCTGCTCCTCCGATGCAGGACCCGTGTTCTTTGGCCGCCTGCGACGGAGGGCCTCTCCTGCTGACCGTCCGAGGTGGCCCTGGAGCCGACCAAGCACCCCCGTGGGAACACATGGGCCGATGCATGGGGGCCCAAGGCCTGTCCACCTATGGCCAGCCACCCTCGGGCAGTGAGCACCCCTGCTACCTGGGGAAGGGCTGGTGGGTGGGCGCCTCTCCTTTGCTAGAGAACCTTGAGGAGAGGCCGGCGGCCCACAGCCGGGGGTGCTACGGTGCCCCCCACATGAAGGTAACCCGGGAGCTGAAAACCACATTCAGCCCCAACTTCCGGGCAGCAAAGAACTGGGACAAATAAAGAGCTTTTGGCGGCTCCCCCGGCCTGGCCACCGACAGCCTTTTCCAGCACTTTCCCAACCTGTCACCGCCTGTTTCCGGAGGAAATGCCCGGCCATGAAGGTGCAAAGGAGAAGCGCTTGCAGAAGCTCCCTTCTCCGGCCTCTTCCAGCAAGCAGAACCACACTGGCCACGGCGTGGCAGAGGGATTCGGAGAACAGTCCCCCCCCCAAAAAAAACCCACAACCCCCTCTCCACTTCAGTGACTGGCGCTCAGGCTTCTTGGAGGCTGTGACTGCCCCCCCCCCAATATACCATTTATCTTTTCTCCATTCCAGGGAGGGAGGGGGATTCTTGGGGTTTTGTTATGTTTTAAAAGACAGGGGAGGTGGAGTAGCCACTGTGTTCCACCCACCCACCCTGGGCCCACAGTTCCCGGACAAATGTTTAACTAGATGTGGAAAGTCAATATTTGCCCACAGAGAGAGGGGAGCGTTGCACAAAGAGGCGCAGCTACTACAGGTTGGTCTTAGTGAGGCTCAGGGGCCACTTCCGCTCCCCCCCCCCCCGGAGCCAGAGTGGGTGGCAGCGGTGGAGGCATCGGTGGCCAAGGGAGAACCACCACTCCAAGGACTAAGGTGAAAATGGAGGATCAGGGCAGAGGGGAGGAGGGCAGGGAAGCCTGAGATGGCGGAGGGGTTGGGGTGGGGGAGAGAAGGCACCTGGTCTTTTGGGGGGCAGCCTAAACTCACAAAGGGCAAGCTGGGGCTCCATGGTGGCCGGGGAGGATTGTACACACGTGTGTGTGTGTGTGTGTGTGTGTGGGGGGGGGGTCTTCCTCTGCTTCCCACCACTGGCCCTCCCTGGAGAGGCTGGGGCTTCTTCAGAGGGGACACCCCCCCACACACACACCTGGTGCCTCCAAGGCTTGTCTCCTCTCCCCCCCACCAGCAGCAGGCCTTCGCCCCACCCTGCTCCGACCACTCAAACATGGCCCCCCTACCCCCAGTGGTGCTGCAGCTGCTGCTCCTCTGCCTGCCCGTGTTGCAGGTCACACGCCACGGGGTAAGTGGCCGCGGGCTTCCGCCAAACGTTGCCTCCCCAGCGCTTTCTCCCTCCTGGTGGGCCCGGGAAGGAAGAGCACAGGACAAGGCCCGCCAAGGCTGGCTTGTCCTCCTCGGAAGAGCTTCTTTCCAGGGCCAGAGGGAGGGAGGCATCCAAGAAAAGGGGCAGATGTTTGCCCTTTGCAGCCGGGCGGCTGTTCTGGCTGCAAGCCTCGTTCCCACTGCATCCAGCCAGGCAGGGAGGCAGTGAAGTCCTTGGGATTTCGTGGTGGGGGTGGGGGTGGGGGTGGTGCGTGGACATTGTGTCCCCAGGCCTTTCCCTCCAGAAGACCCAGGCTGGCTCCCTCGGGAGGGTGGTGCGTGGCCTGGAGGGAGGGGAGGGCTGGGTTCCTGGTGCCCTCCCCCTTTGCAAACGTCACTCGCACTTGGGCACAGAGAGAAAGTGAGGAACACCCCCCCTGGCCACTGTGGGCTCCCCCCCCCCGGAGCTCAGCCTGGCTGGATCTTTTTCAGGTGCCGTGTGTGTCCGCCCTGGAGTCAGAAGAAGGGGCTCAAAAGAACATCCTCCTGGTAAGAAGAGGTGGAACACCCTGGGCCTCGTTTTCTTCTTGCTCCGTGAGCAACGTGGGGCGCTCACGGAGAACCCCACGGCGGCTCCATAAAGGGCAAATTCTGCGCATAAAACCGCCCCTCTCAGTCACTGCCTGTGGGGAGGCCATGCTGGGAAGGTGCCTTTACAGCCCAGGTCCCCACATCGAGTCCAGGCCGATAAGGCGGAGCAGGACAAGAGGCAGGAAAGCACCGTCTCATGGGATGGGAAGCGGGACCTTTTGGGGGACCGTCCTGTCATCTGCAGCTTTATGGGGGGGGGGAATACAAGTAAGGAGGGTGAGAGAAAGAGAGAGGCACCTTGAACTAAGCCTGGCACAGGGAACGGGGGGGGGGGGGGAGAGGTTTTCTCCCTCTTGGATAGAGCTAGAATCCACAAGACGACCCAGCCCAGTGGAAGAGGAGTTGGGCTTCTTCCTAACGCACAGAGTTAGTGTATGGGACTCATTGCCACACAAGATACTTTTTACCTGGAAGGCTGAACCGGGCACCTCAGGCACGCAGAGCCAGCCTTTGGCATCCTCCACCTGCTGGGCTTTCCTGCAGAGTTGGCTCTGCCTTCCCCCCTGCCACCTCTCGACGGCAGCGCCAGGGCGTGTGTGTGTGTGTGGGGGGCTGAGTATGGATATGTGCTGGAGGAGGCCCCCCGAGATGGACCATACTGGCAGGGACGTGGCGGGAGTGGGGCTGGGCACGGCTGGCTTCTCCCCTTCGCCTCCTCTTCTGCCTCCAAGCCTCCCTTTCTCTTCTCAGGACCTCGTTGGGGACGAGCCCGCAGAAAAGGATCTTATCCTGCCCAGCCCAGAGCCACTCCAGGCCGCCGCTGCCGCCCCTGGGTTGGAGCCCGAGCCCCAAGAGAACATGCTGGGCTCCGTGGGGCTGCCCCCCAATGTCTCCAGCGAGGCACCCACTGCAGGGGGCGAGGCTTCGGCGGCTGCCAACGGGACCCCTGACGGGCAAGGGTTGCCCCAAAACTCTTCCGAGGCCGTGGAGGGCGTCCCCGGCGGGACAGGCTGTGACCGGGACATCCCCCCCGAGAGGATGGCCCAGATAGCTCAGGGCATGCTGAGGTTGGGGACCGATCTCCTGAAAGAGATGGAGCTGGAGGACCCCCACGGCAACCTCTTCTTCTCTCCCCTCAGCGTCAGCCTGGCGCTGGCCCACCTGTCTCTAGGTCAGTAGATGCCCCAGTCCTCTGAGGCGGCATGGCCGAGGCCAGCCCCTCTTCTTTGGACCGGATCCAAAGGGGAGACCGCGCTGGAGCTCACAGCCTCAGCAGGTCCGGCTTCTGGAGCGGGGAAGGGCGAAGGCCACCTCGGCCTGTTTCACAGCCCTTCGAGGCAGGCACTCCGGGCTCTTCCCCTTCTTCCGGGCCGTCCGGTCGCTTCTGACTCTCTGCGGCCCCAGCGGGTGGGGTATCTTGAGGCAGCAGCCGGCCACAGCCATCGACTGCTGGGCTTCAGTGGCTGATGCCAGGAGGGAAGGACGGTGGCCTCTTTCAAAACCTTCCCTCCAGGGTACACCGTGGAAGTCCAGCTTCCAAGGTTGGGCTGACCGCCAGGCGAGAGACGGCCCAAACGCAGGTCCCGACAGGTCTTCAGCCCCTCTTGTGGCTCTCTTTCAGGAGCGGCGAACCAGACGGAGAAGCAGCTGCTGGGGGCGCTGCACGCCGAGTCGGTGCCTTGCCTCCACCAGGCCCTGCGCAGGATTTCCCAGCATCTCAGAAACACGGCCCTCAGCTTAGCTGGCCGGCTCTACCTGAAAAAAGGTGACAGGTTTGGGCAGGGGAGTGGCGGTGAAATAGGCCAGTCCTTGTACAAGCGGAAGTATTATGGGTGCTTCCGTGCCCGAGGCTCATGGTTGAACTGGGTGGGATGGCGGAGCTGAGTGGCGGCACCTCCCTCCACAAAGAGCAACTCCTGGGGCCAATCTGGATTCAGATGGCAGGGAGGGTGGTTTTCTGTTGCCGCCCATGCTGTGCACACCAGTACGGTTTGAACCAGCAGGTCCCGATGTGGATCGGCCCCTTTCCTCTGCACCAAGAGCTGGTCTTGGTAAGACCAATGCATTTTAAGGGCTCATGCAAGACCCCTCAGGATACTCCGCATTACAAAGGTGTAGCTTGCAACAATCCATCCTTACCTGGAAAACCCACCTCCTCTCCCACACACTCCAGGAACAGGAGAGAGAGAGAGATTTATATGATTGCCCTAATAATGAGATATTCTCATCCTTTGGTACTGTGAGCCCTAGTTTCATCACAGAGAGGGAGGAAGGGAGGAAGGAAGAGAGGGGCCAGGGGGAGGAGAGAGAGAGAGAAGAACAAAACAAGCCCTAGAAATGAACTATTTCAAGAGGATGATGTCCCGGAGCTGTAGCCCACTGCGTTAGTCCCCAAGGCCCCTGGGAGCCTGCAGCCCCTACGTATGTAGACCTTTTCAGGGGCCTCTAAGGCAATTGCCCTGAGTCCCCAGAAGTGGATGCTAAACCAGACTTGTTCGTCTTGAAGGTGCCCAAGGCCTCTTGACTGCTAACGAGAGGACACTGTTGGCAAGGCGTCTCGCCCGTCAAAAGATCAAGGGCTGGAGGTGGGAGGGAGAGGGAGAGAGAAATGATATGGAGTCATTCTTAAATTAGGGGCAGCTAAATGCCCACAAATGAAGATGACAACACGCCGCAAAGTGATAGAGGGTTGGGCAGAAGAGTCCAGAGGCCTGGAATCTCTCCCAGAAACTAAACCCGGTGTGTTGGGGGGTTCCTAACTCCACCGGATTGGGAAATTACTAGGCTCCACTGGGTCAATCTTCTGGGGCAGAGTCAGTCTGGCCACACCGAGCCTCACTTGCTGAAGAAGCTGTTGATTATTGTGCTGAGCCCCTCCCAGGATTCCCCATCAAAGAGACATTCCTAGAAGACTCGGAGAGGTTCTACGGGGCCAAGCCGGCCACCTTGTCCGGAAACACCGAGGCCGACCTAAAAGCCATCAACAACTGGGTGAAGGAAGCGACCAATGGGCAAATTCCCTCCATGCTCTCTGAGCTGCCTGCCAGTGTCGTGATGGTCCTGCTCAACGCTGTGCATTTCCGAGGTGAGTTCTCATCCTGCCCATCTGATGACCAGTCTGGCTGGAAAAAACACGCTGAGGTTGCATCCTGGCCACACTTGGTCTGGGTCCTCTTGGAGGAGCTGGGATGGCTGTGTCAGGTCAGAAGCTGCATTTCTCAGTGCTTCTGCTCCTCATCAAGAAACAGGAGCCCCAGTCAATAGAACGTGAGTGAGCAATAAAAGTAATGAATGTTTTTTAAAAATAAAATGCATTATAACATCATGGACTTGTACAAGCAGAAGATGGCCATGGCCACCTCAAAGGAAACCTCTTTCTTCAGATGCCTCTTCTAAAACAGCCCCTCCTTCAACCGACTGCATCAAGGGGGGGGGAAAGGCGGCCTCCTACTTGCCTTGGAAATATTTCTATCTTGATGCAAATTTAATTCATTGGTTGCCTAAAGTTTTCAGAATAAGTCAAGCAAAGATAATGGCATTGCTGAGAGCAATTATGTCAATTAACAGGCAATACTTCCTGTCCTGATCTGTCCTAGTATCTTTCGGTTGCTCTTGTTATTTTATGGATTATTATGTCGTTTACAACCACTTGTGCCAAAAATGCTGGAAGCTAAAGGGACCGATCTCTTGGGAGCAAAGCAAAACTCTGCCTTCCAGGCGACCTCTCTCCTCTCTTTCTTCCTTTGATTCTCCCTTTCTGGTGTTTGACCTTTTATTTATTTTTTCACGGGGGTGGGGCAGGGTTTTGGAAGACCAAGTTCGACCCCCTCCTGACTGAGCTGAGCACCTTCCACCTGGATGAAGAGTTCATGGTCTCTGTGGAAATGATGAAGGCACGAGTATACCCCCTGAGTTGGTTCACAGTGGATTCCCTGGATGTCCAGGTAAGTGCCTACAGCAAAGAAAGAAAGAGAGAGAGAGAGAGAGAGAGAGAGAGAGAGAGAGAGAGAGAGAGAGAGAGAGAGAGGAGGGGGCGGGACCTGCAAGGGCAATCCTGCTGGCTCAAAAGTGCACTGTTTGGGTCTTTCATTTACCCCTGCTGTCACGCTCTGTCCTTAGCTGTGGGAAACACCCTGAGCCTTTTGGCACCCTCTTTTCCAGGCCCCCCTCCCTTCTCCTCCCCCCCCCCGCACCGCTGGTCTTCCTTCCTGCTTGTCCTCTCCTGCTTCCCCCAAGGGTCCAGCCTCTCCTCTTCCGCTTGGCTGCGCTGTGCCTTCTCTCCCGACTTCTCCTTTGCTGCTGCTTCCAGGTCGCCAGGTTCCCCTTCAAGGGCAACACGAGTTTTGTGGCCATCGTCCCTAACCACTTTGAGAGGAACTTCTCCCAGCTGCTCGGCCAGCTCCACAGGGCCGACCTCCGCCACCCTTTCCCCAAGGAGAAGCCCACCCTGGTGAAAATGCCAAAGCTGCACTTACGCTACCACCTGGACCTTCAACAAGCCCTCAGCCACTTAGGTGAGAGAGGGGTCAGGCGGGAAGTGGGCCAGCCTACGCGGCTACACGGATCTCCTTTGCATAGGGCGATCCGCCTGCTTATTGTTCCAACGGGGTTACTCCTTACGCTCCGTGAGATGGGCTCTTGCTTCAGTCCCTGTGCTTCTGGGCTCTGGAGGTGAGAAGAGGGCACACCTGATGTCCTGTTTCCCACAGTGCTACATATTTATCTGCTTAACTGAGACGGCCCCGTCCTATCAGAGGTGGGGGAAACGGCCATATGCTTTCCAGGCTGGTTATCAATCCGTGCCTTTAAGAAGTGCTGGCGCGTCACAATGACAGGAGCCAGTGAAGACAGCTTTGTTCCCCTCCTTCCTCTTCTTTCCACGCTGACTTTTTTCCTCCCTGTTCAAACCACTTCTGAAAAGTTAGCCTCAATCTGTGTTCTACCCGCTCACTCCCGACGCTGCTGGAAACCTCCTGAAGTTCTGAAGCCGCAGCAAATTATACCCTTCCAATGAATATATTCAAGGGTGTTTTTTCTTTTAATTAGACAGCTCTGTGCAAACATGTCTCTTCTGGCCTGTTATTTGGCCTCTGCCGCCTGGTGTGACGTGCCTCTTCTAAAAACCGGCGGCAGCAGCAGCAGCAGCCTTCTTGACCGTGGCTCCACTCCTCTCTCCGCAGGTCTGGGGGAACTGTTCTCTGCCCCCAATTTCCGTCCCATTGCAGAGGGACCCCTGTTTGTCTCCAGCATCCAGCACCAAGCTGCTCTCGAACTCACAGAGGCCGGGGTGGAGGCGTCGGCTGCAACCAGCGTGGCCATGTCTCGCTCGCTCTCGGCTTTCCATCTTAACCGCCCTTTTTCCTTCTTTATCTTTGATGACGTGTCCGGCATCCCCCTCTTCCTCGGCACCATCCGTAACCCCAATCCGAGTGCACCCCAGCAGAGGAAAATGGAGGATTGTGCGCCGGCCGACAGCAGGGAGTCTTCGCAGCCCTGCGCTACAGATTCTGAGAAGCCCTGAATGGCCAGGGGGAGGCAGGGGGGCCTAGGCAGCTGCATAAGAAGAGTCACCCGCCTCTTTGGCCCCCCCACACACAATCGCTGCCTCTCCTGTTGGCCCCTTGTGGGAATGGCTTGTGATTTTGTACTGAGTTCATAAAACCTTCAGTGGATAGTCCTATGAGCCCTGTATCTTTCTGCAAATGGAGTTCCTTAGTGGGGGTGGGAAGATCCAGATCCTCCACCCTGGATCCGCAATAACCCTTCTATCTTGCTGGGAAAATGAGTAAAGGCTTCTTATCCCTGCTGTTTTCCTGCCTAACTGCGTCTCTTGCAGAGAGAATCAAGGGAGGCTTCAAAAACGGCCTCCAGAGAACTGATTTGAGGTGGCGGGATCAGGCCCACCAAAGGGCTGGTGGTAGGACCTCCCCTCCTTCTGCCACCCCCTTTGGGGACTTCTTCCTGTACATCACCTCAGCAGCAGGCGTTGCTACAAGGCTCTAACATATCCTGTCGCAGCCGCTTTGAAAGAAACCCAGCCTAAAACCGCTCCTTCTGAGTGGCCGCAGAAACGCATCCGGAGAAAATTATGCAGCTGTAGTCACAGTATCTGATGTTGGCCTTTTTGGAGAAAAAGCAGGAAATAAAACAGCTGCCTCTTGGATGCCACTGTGCTGGCAGGGGCTGAGCCTCGGAAATAGGGGGAGGGGGGGTCACAGAGGTGGGAAAAGCTGCAGAAAGCAACCCAGAACCTCCCTTGAAGGAAAGTGGTCAAGAGTGGGAGATTATTTTTAGTTTGGGTTTGGGGGCAGAAGACAACAGATTGACGTATCCGGTCAGCCTCCGGGAGCTGCAGTCCCTGGATGAGAGGCCATCAGGGAGAACCCAGGATCTCCCAGTGGGGCTGGCAGCCCTGAAGAGCCACAGCTGCATCGGTGGCCGAAGAGAGGCCCAGGGCCAGAAGGCCTCAGCAGGAAGGCAGCTCGCTTCCTAGGTTCCTGAGATAAGAAATCACGCAAGGTAGACAAGTATTCTGCAAGAGGGAGGAGGCTGAAGACTAGGTTCAGAGTGTCTGTGCGTCCGTGTGTCTGTTGCAAACGGGTCTCCTCGCAATCCTTCCAGGAATGCGCGGCCAGACACTGTTCAGAATGAGGCCCCGGAAAAGCTACTTCTTCGGCCATGTTCGGCAGGCCCTTCTCGGTGGCCGAGGGAGAAAACCTGGCCCAAAACCGAGGCCGTTTTTTCCCGTGACAAAGACGCAGAGCCCCTTCTGAGCTCTGCTCCTCTCTTCACTGGCACTGCGCTCCTTCCAGGATTCACAGAGAACTCCACCCAGCGTCTGGCTGTGTCTCCCCCACCCAGAGTCTTTGGCGCGTGGGACACAAGGGTGTTGTTCCGCTGGCCCAAACCCACCCTGCTGGGCCGAAAGGATCTCCTCCCTTCGATGCAACGTTATATCCCCAAAGAGGCCTGCGCCTCCAGCCAGGCTCCACCTCATGGCATCAGAGGGTAACACAAGTCACCAGAGGCCACGGAGGTTTGTGGCATCGGGAATGGGTCTGCCTTTGAGGTGCACAGGGAACACTCCGCTGCTTCGCTGTAGGGGACTAACAAGTCTGATGGTTCATCCGGGGCTACCATTTTCAGTGACACAAGTTTCCAAGTAAATCCACAAGGTTTTACGTGAAAAGAGCGACGCAGGGAGGGAGCCCCGAGCGCCCTCAAGTGTGCCACTCCCTTGGAGAGACTTCACTCCTCCAACCACACAGCACTTGGCCCATCCACGTGGAATCCACCCTCGGCAATGAGAAGGCCAACAACCCTTGCCAGTGGTGCAGTGCTTCAGTTTAACTCCGCTACGCATGTGCCGTTTCCAGCAAGCGGACGATGAGAGAGTGGTTAGAAGGCCGCGGTGGTTGTTTTTCTTTTAATACCTGATTCCGTGTTGTGGTTGCTGGGCTTTTTAAGGCATTAAGTGCTACACAACCTGTCCATGTAGGCCATATGTGTGCATCTCATGGATTATGTGTCTTTGTCCAGAGAGAAGGCTGTGTGTTGAAGCTGCTCCCTCTCACACACACACACAAACCCGCACAACTCAATCCTGGAAGCACTTTTCTCATGTTTCTCTCTCTCTCTGAAACAAGCTCTTGGCTTTGAGAACCCCTACAAGGCACCCTTTCCCCACTTGCGCTCGCTCGCTACAGCTGGCCACGCAGCTGCCTGTCAAAAACAGGAGGAGGCTTCTTTAAGAGACGCTTGTAACTTGACGCCTGCTAATGGCTGGGCTGGGAGAGTTTCTCTCTCTCTTGGCTGGCAGGCTGCCTTAGCAGAAGCTGGAGTGCCCCCCTTATAAGCGTCAGGCTTCCCCCTGCTCTTTCCCACACAGCCTGGTCCCGTAGCACTGCAGTGGAGGAGGAGGAGGAGGAGGAGGACAGAGACTGAGGTAAGGAGAAAGAACTCACTCCTAGGCGCTGTCCCCGAGAGGTCACTCCTGGTGGCCGAAAGCAGCAGGGCAAGCAGACCACGGGGCTCAAGAGGGACTGGAGGGAGGACCCTGCGCACATCCACGTACTCCTCAGAGAAGAGAAGCGGGTGTGAGGATGTTCTCATGGGTTGGGAGACTTGGTGGGGAAAGAAGCACATGCCTTCCCCTTCAAGACGGTCTCCTACCCCGGGGGCGGAGGTCTTTCACCACCTCCTGCTACCAAAGTGTTCCTCACCATCTTTAACAGAAGCAAAAGAAAAGAAGACGGGGACGGAGAGGAAACATGACGGAGTCAACGGCCTCCATCTGTAAAGCCAGGCCATTTCTATCTCTGTATTCCCCCCCCCCCCCAATGGAGAGAAGCATCCCTGAGCGTCAGACTGGCAGTACGAAAGGAGGGCCTTGGCCCCCTCACTTGAGGTTTGGCCCTGAGGGAGAAAGCCAGGGGCCGCCTCTGAGAAAGGAAGCAGCCTTGGAGGTTAAACCCCCCACTGGCAAAGGCCCTGCTCCTTCACTGCCCTCGTGCCCCCACACCCGACCCGATCCTGCTGGCAGTTGCCAAAGCCAGCTTTAAGAAACCCACCTCTTCTAGCCCTTCTTCCCTTTTGTCGGGCAGCAGCCTGCCTTTCTCCTATGTAAGGGTTTTGGCTCCTGGAGCCCCTTCTCTTCAGCAGGATCTTTTGCAGAGGACAAGGCAGCCGGCCCCGGGAAAGAACCACACTCCTCTTGGGCTAAAGTGGAGAGGCCTCCTTCTCAGGCTCTCTTCTGGCGGCCTTCTTGGGAGTTGGGCTAATAAAACCCAGATGTTTAGGAGCGCAGAGCTGAACGCAGACAGATTCCAGGACGGCTTCTTGGAAGCATCTGGGAAAATTCTTCCAACGGGGAAGGAAGATCAAGTCAGAAAGCAGTGAACGATTGACTGAGGTCCACCACGATAGGGGTGTTAAGGGCTTCGCTTGGGCTCAGCAGGAACCTACTCCTGGTCAAAACCACCAAGAGTCCTGCAGCGCCTTCCAGACTCGTGCTATGGGCGGACCCTCGGCTGCTGGTTCAAGGCTGCACCCAGAACGAAAAGCGCTGAGGCTTCGAAGAGCACTTTGAAGAGTTTTCTTGGTGCCACCAAACTCTTGGTTGCTTTTGATGCTGCCTCCGATGTAACAGACGAGTGTGGCCAGCTCCGTGGCTACTTCTTGCCAGCTGCCCACTGCTCTCCAAAGCCCTTTCACCCCTCCGCTAGGCCACTGGGGCAGGGTACCCTCTGCGTAACAACATCCCTCCTGAGGCTGAGGCTTGCTCCACTCTCCTCTTTCAAGCATTTCTGAGTGACGAGGGTTGAGAACTGCCAGCCCCCTAAAACTGGGAGAGCAGAGTTGCTTCAGACCCATGGCACCGTCAAGGGATTGATGAGTTTGGGCTCTCAAAGCTAAGCCAGGGGAGCCTCACTGACCGTCTGAAACGCAGACCCAGGGGAGACTTCAAGGGGAAAGGGGGGCAGCTAGCAGGGCAGGAGGTGAGGCTGTGACAGGGATCGCCTAGGTCAGAAGGTCCCTTCGCGAAGGATGCAAGATGGGAAAGAAGGCCAAGAACCCAGCAGCTGCTCCTTCCTGCTGGGGAAGCCGTCCAGAACAAGCCACCCCCAAGTCCTATAATCCCTGGGGGCTTTTCCGAGGTTCATTCAGGTGCTGTCAAAAATGTTTTCCCTTTAGGGACGCGTGAATCTAAGGTGCATGCCTTGGCCAGGCGGCCCATCTGGTCGCTTCAAGGATGGCCTTCCCTTTAATTATAGGCTTGGAAGGATGAAAGTTTTGAATCTCCGCCCCAGCCCTCATGGCGCCAGCTTTCGGGGACATGACGTTTGTGTCTTTCCGGGACGACACACAACCCTTTGGACTGGACAGAACATGAGCTAAGCCCATCCTCCGTAAACATCTGGGAGGCGTTGCGGGCAGAAAAGGGCAAAAAGGCTCATCTGCTCCTTTTCTCTCACAGGCTGGCTTCATCCTCATTTCACACAGCGGCCACACACAGGATCCGCATTTCCCGTCAGCCACCCTTCCTCAGCTCCAAGATCTCGTTCTTGGTCAGTCGCCACCAAGTTCTACTGAGTTTCTACAGGCTTTGCTGCTCAAAGAGAAAATCAAACACTGAGGAAGGATCTCCTCTATTGCCCGAGGGACGGATCTGCAGCTTCAATTGGGGTTGTTAAGCCGCTGCTCCTCTAGTGTTTCAACTCTGCTTCCATCTTTTATTCTCCCTCTTTTTGTCACTTATCCAGTGGTGGCGGCGGGAGGGAGGGAGGGGCAAAGAAGTGGGAGCCCAAGGAGGTCCTCTCCTCATGGCAATAAAGACAACCGGTTTGCTGCTGCTGCCTCTTTTGTAAATGAAGGTGCCAAGCCTTAAGAGGAAGAGATCTTCTCCTCAGGCCCCTTTTCAGAGCTGGCGCTTCCCCCGCCGGAGGAGGCCAGCTGAGGACAAGGGACAAAGTCTCCAAGCCGTTCCCCTTGTCCACTTTTCCTCGTCCTCCTCTTCCAGGCTCCACGATGCCAAACCTGGTGGTTCTCCTGTGGCTGGGACTGCTGGCCACCTCCCCCTGCAGAAGCCAAGATGGTGGGTCAACAAACACCAACCCACAGGTCAGTCTCGGGAGGCCCAGGACACCTCCTGAAATGCGGAGCATGGGCCTGAAGCGATTAGCCAGGCACTTTTAGTCACACAGTTCATGTTTGAAAGGAAGGAGGAGATGGGAGCAGGGTGGACCGATCGGGGGACAGAGCCAAAGTGTGTTGGCAGGGGAAGGTTGGGATCACACACGGCACCTGGGAGGTGAAAAGCCCAACGGGGGTCTCTCCCCTGCTGTGCTTCAGCTGCCGGCTCTGCAGCCGGGCTCTCCTGCCTGCTGAACCACAACTGCTCTCTCTGAAGAGTATTTAATCCCCTGCTGGAAATTCCCAGAGGGGCAGCCCTGAATGTCTACTGCATCAGAACTGAGAGCCCAGTGGTGTTCTGAGGACTGGCCGGAGTTCTTTGGCTTAAGTCTCTGCAGAGACCAGCCTGCTGGACCCACCTCAGAAGAAGTGGGGTGGAGCCCACAAAAGCCCAAGCCAAGGGCGCATGTGTTCACTTCTAAAGGGCGACAGGAGAACTCCTTGGTTTTCAGGATACCCTCGGTTCACCTTAATGGCTTTCTTTCCTCAAGAGCCCTGGGGAGCTTGAGAAAGGAGAGCCCTCTCCCTTCTTTACTCTGTCTGGGTCTTAGGCTACAGCGATGCTAAAGCAAGCTCATTCTGTCCCTTCAAGGTGGACAACGCAGGGGGTGCCCCAGGGGAGGAGGAGGAGGAAGACCCCTTCTACAAGAGCCCCGTGAACAAGCTGGCTGCCGCCGTCTCCAACTTCGGCTATGACCTCTTCCGGCAGCAATCCAGTCGGGTGCCCACCGCCAACGTCCTGCTGTCACCCTTCAGCATTGCCACAGGCCTCTCAGGCCTCTCCCTGGGTGAGTTCCTGCTCCGACGCTGGCAGCCAGCGTGGGGGAGGCAGAAGTTGACACATCTTCTCTGTGGCTGGCAGGTGCTGGAGAACGGACGGAAGACTTCATCGCTCGTGCTCTCTTCTATGACATGCTCAACAAGGCGGAGATCCACAACACATACAAGGAGCTCCTGGCCAGCCTCACGGCTCCCTCCAAAGGCCTGAAGACCGTTTCCCGCCTTGTCATGGAGAGAAGTACATCTGTGTCTTGGGGTGGGCAGGGGTGGGGTGGGGTGGGGTGTCCAAGAGGCAACCAGGGGCATGGTGGATGACTGTTGTGAGTCAACAAAGGGCTCTCGTGGCGCCTGCACACTATCCCCGGATCAAATCAGTCACACCTGCAATGCCCCCAGGACCACTCAGGAGCTAGAAAGAGGGGTGGGTGTCTCCTCTAGAGACAAATCCTCGCTGCCCACAGAGCCTGGTTCTCCCAACTCCCGTCAGGCAGCCATGGCTCTCTCTCCTGAGTTTCTGGCAGGGTTCTCTCCCAGATCTCCCAGCTGGAGACAACTGCTGCTCTCCCATCTTAATCATAAAAAAGCCTGAACCACATCAGCTTCAAACACCAAATGCAATGGGATGTGTTTAGGGCTGTATGGCCGCCTTGCTGTCGGCTGCCTTGGGCACCAGAAAGAGGAAAGGCCGGCTGACACTCTGAAGGAGAGGCATGGATGTGCTTCTGCTGCCCACAGAGTCTTGGGCCTGTAGCTCTTTAGAATATGGCACTGTCGGCAGACAGCCTTGCTCGGGACCCACATGCTGGACCTGACTCCTGGCACTGCTGAATAGGACAGGCTTTCTGCTCTCTCCCGAGGGCTACGAATGAAAATTGGGTTCGTGAACGAGCTGGAGAAGTCCTACGGGGTCCGTCCCAGAGTGCTGAGTGGAAACGTCCGTGTGGACCTCCAGGAGATCAACAGCTGGGTGCAGCAGAGGACTGGAGGGAAGGTCACCCGCTTCCTTGGGGAGATCCCTGCCGGCATTAGCATCCTCCTCCTCGGGGCAGCTTCTTTCAAAGGTAAGGGGAAAACGCCTCACAGAAACTGTGGGGCGGCGCGCGTGCATTCCTTAAAGGGAGAAGAGGTCCAACTATGCAGTCAGGGAAGAATTTTTCACTTGCAAGGTGTTTGGATCTAATGGGAAGGTGGAGGACCTGGTGATGCCTTCCGCTGGTCCCCAGGAAGAGTCGCTGTTTCAGGGAGGAGGCCAGGAAGGTGAGCATTCCTCTTTGTCCCTCTCGACTACAGGGCAATGGGTGACCCGCTTTGACTCCAAGCTAACCAAGCTCCACGATTTCCACCTGGACGAGGACAGGACAGTGAGAGTGCCCATGATGGCAGCCCCTCGGGCCATCCTGAAATACGGCTACGACTCCGAGCTCAACTGCAAGGTCAGTAAGTGTAAGAGTACCAGCAGACCACGTCCCCCCCCCCGCCCTTTCCAGCAAGGAACAAGGGACCCTCCTCTTCCTCTCCACTTCTCCTGGACCTGTGAGGACAGATAAGCCAGGGAGCATAAAGGAAGCTAAAGAGCTGTCCCACCTCCGGCAAGGGTGGTGGTGGTGGTGTCCCAAAATCCTGCAGAAAGGGCGGGAAGAACTCCCGTGGGATTTCAGTGCCTAACCATTTGCTTCCTCTCTCGACTCCTGCCGCGCCAGATTGCTCAGCTGCCCCTGACGGGAAGCCTCAGCGCCATGTTCTTCCTGCCTGAAAGCGTGACCCAGAATATGACTCTGATTGAGGAGAGCCTGACCTCAGAGTTTGTCCACGACGTAGACAAGCAGCTCAAGACAGTCCATGCCACGCTCACCATGCCACGGCTCAAGCTGACCAGCGAGGCTGAGCTGACCAACACTCTCCAGGAAATGCGTATGTACTCGGCCAGGCTCTCCTTCTGAGTTAAGAGATGAGGGCCAGTGGTGCTGACACAGGCTTTTTCCTCTGGTGTCCATACAAACCGCTGAGCCACAGGAAGGCTAAAGCCAAAAGTGGCCAGAAGTCTCCCCCCCCCCCGGTTTTGAATCATTGCTCTCTCTTGGTGTCCTGATGATGGAGGGTCCTCGTGGCTCTATTTAGAAGGTGAACAGCAATTCCTGGAGATTTCCAGGAGTTTCAAGACTTCCTCTCTGCTGGAGAATTTCCTGGGGTAAGGCCAGAGGAAGCCTTATTGAAGGGCTCTCTTCATATTCACCCCTGCCCTGCATTCATCCTGTGCCTGCTGCCTGTTTGACGGGATACATGGAAGCTTCGCGTCACCCTTGGGATTTCCCAGAAGCCTCCCTGGCTGGCTTGGCCCAGGCCTTCCCCACACTCTCCTCCTCTTGGGGCACTTCCCTCCTCTTCTGTCCTCTTCCCTCAGTTCTATTTAACCAGCCTTCCTTCCTTCCCTTCCTCCTTGCAGGGCTCCAGGCACTCTTTTCAACTCCCGACTTCAGCAAGATTGCTGCCAAGCCCCTCAAGCTCTCTCATGTGAAGCACAAAATCACTCTGGAACTCAGCGAAGATGGAGCGAGCGCCACCTTTCCTTCGGACACAGAGGCTGCCCGCCTCAACTTCCCCATTGCCTACAACCTGGACAAGCCCTTCCTGTTTGTGCTCTGGGACAATGAGACGGGAGCGCTCCTCTTTATCGGCAAAATCCTGGACCCTCGGAATACTTAGACCCTTCGCCCAACCTCAAAGCGCAGCCTGTGGTCAAGTGAGCAAAAGGGCGGGTGGGGAGAGTCTCTCGGCTGCTCTGCCCAGCCGCACTTGGAGAGCCAGCCCCCCCCCCAACAACGGTTATGCTTATATGTGCCTCAATAAAAGTGCTTCCACCTTGAACATGCCTCAAGGACAGTCTCTCAGCAGGTTAGAGTGAAAACCCTCTGCAGACGGCAGAGAATGCTGAACCACACACAGTAGCAGGAACTAGCAGATGGGAAACTGAGCTGAGAAAAGTCCCCCCCCGCCCCGCCTCTTTGTTTTTTCGTCCAGTTCCAGGACTCATTCAGGGCAAGGTGGTGACACAATGCTCTCACAACAAGAGCTCAGGGGTAGCAAGAGAGCAGAGCGCGGGTGCAGAAGGCAGAAATGGTGCACGTGTTTCTGAGGGTCCCTTCGAGCAAGACCTGCCCCTGGCCCACCTGCTCCCCTCCTCCTGACACCAGGGCGCACAGAAGACGGTCACTCACTCGGGTGGCTGTTCTTTCTCTTTGTCACAAGGCGTAAGGAGACGATCCAAGGCTGCCCCCCCTCTGCCATACCCAGTGCTCTGGGTCCCCTGCTGGTTCCACCCCGCCTTCTTTTTCAGCACCACCACCCTTTTCTGTGCACAAACACCAGCCTCTTCAGGTCCCCATCCTCTCCCCCACATCCATCCCCATGGACAGAGGCAGCCGCAAGGACAGCCCTCAGTGCCTTTAGGGGAACTTCACAGCAGGAGGCCTCACTTAGTGGGAAAGGGAAGAGGTTTTGCTGGTGACAGTTCCAGGTCAAACCTCTGCATTTCTGGTTCAGGGGAATCTCAGGGGACAACAAAGGGCCAGGTGGCTTCTTAGAAAAGGAGGGGGGCATCAGCACCGGCCTTGCGAGGCAAAAGCAGCAACTGAGCACAAAGTCAAATCCAGTGTATTGAGAATCAGAGAAGGAACAGAGAAGTGTGTGTGTGTGTGTGCGTGCTTTCCAGACCAATAGAGAAGACCAGGAGGATTTAATGGAATGCAACAACATCACAGGATTTGTGGGCATTCCCCTGCCCTCCCTCCCCGTCTCCAACTTGCCCCAGGAGGTCACATGAGCAGCAGCCCAGGCAGTGGGTGTCCACCCTTTCCACTTACGATCTGGCTGCTGTGACAGCGTCTCCTCCTCCGAGCAAGTCCTCCAGGCAGGCTTTCATCTCCTGTAGCTCCTGGACCTGGGCGCTCTGGCTCCCCAAATGGAGAGACAAAAGGACCTCCGCCTTCTCTGTGGCCTCCAGGGCCTCTGACACAGCACACCTGGCCACAAAGAAAGGAGCGGGCATGGGCGTCAGGAAAAGACAGTGCTGGGGCTCTCCTGCAGCGCCACAGACATAATTTCGGCCACTCGAGTCTTCCCTTGGGCAAGAAGATGGAGGGGCCAGAGAAAAGGAACTAGACAATAAGGAGAGCAAGAACACCTGGCTTTTAAAAGGTTCCCTGGGAGAAGGAAGGAAAGGAGGAGAAAAAACAGTACCAGGAAAAGTTGCTTCTGATTAGACTATGAAATGCGTACATTCCTTTGTACATCCAAAGGGGCTCCTGAGTAATTTATAAAGAAATAAAACACAGATTGTAATTATGGCAAGCAGTTCACTGAAAACCAAACAAATTATAAAAATATTCAAATTAAAGAAACCTTTTTGAAAACACCCCCCTAAATGACAAAGGATTCAGCCTAGGAAGAGGGGGAAAATGCAACACATGGTGGCCAGAGGCCCCCTGCTTTTTAAGCCTCTCGCAGTCATAAGAAACCGCTTGAAACTGGCCAAGAATGAAACGGATAGCCCATGGCCATCACAGCAGAACAGGAGTAGGGGTGGGGGTGCGGTGGGGTGGGGACTTACCCATTGAAGAGGACTTGGGCCAGTTTGAAGAGCTCCTGGCCCACTTCGATGCTGGAGGAGCCAAAGTGGGCTTCTACCACCCTTATGCTACTGCGCAAGTGCCCGGAGGCTTCATGCCACCTCCCTAGCAAAGTGGAAGGAAAGAGGGTCAGGGTGAGGGATCCCAGCTGTCATCTAACACGCTGGGCCTACAAACCCTTGGGTCGTCTCTCCCACAGCTAGGGTTTCATTAGCTTTTATCTCATGGATCCTTTGGCTCTAAACGGGAACGCTTGTGTTGACATCTTCCTTCAGTGGCCATCTCACTCTGTTCCACCGTGCTTTGCTATCATTGTTTGTTTACTTATTTGTCCTAAATGTTTCTTTACTATAAGAAAATGTAGCCCTTTCCCTATTCACGGGATGGGCTGATTGTGTAAAGAAGGGTTTTCAAGAGCTGACCACAGTGATTGACGGAGATTTTTGGAGGTCACACGTATTTGTGTGCCCACTGTGAAGCAACTGACTGGCTGACCACAGGAGGCCGGATTCTGAGGACAAGCCGCAGGAGAGAGAGGCAGGACCCCCTACCCCCTCTGCCACTGCTGCTCTCTGGGCATCTGTCCCTCGAGAGACACAGGATGCTGCTTCTGACCAACCTGCCAGGGTCTGAGGCAGCTCCAAAAGCTCTTCTCTGGTGGTCGGGCCAGCCTTCCCCATTCTGGTCTCTTCCAAAGACACAGACCCCCAACTCTCACGCTCCACAGTGGGCAGAGTTAGCTGGAGAATTGTGGGAACTGAACTCCAACGTATTTAGAAGGCACCAAGCCTTCTCAATGTTAAGGTTACCTAAGACATACTCAGTTCAAAGGCTTTAACCGTCGTAGAGATGCAGGGGCTGGTAGTGCTGATGGAAGGCAGACCATGCCAAGCACCTGCCCTCCTGGGGCCCACCTGAATCTTTACTTCAAAGGGCACCTTACCTAAGGTCGCCTGGGCCTGCGCCATGTGATCCTCAATCTCCCCCATGAGCAGGTGCACCGGAGAGAGGAATTTCTTGGCCTCCATCTGGCATTTCTGCAGCAGCTCCATTGATTTACCTGAGAAATAAATGTGTAACATTGCATGACATCATCAGCCATCTCAGGGATGCCTACAACAGCCCTGCAAGGTAGGCCTACACCCATACCTCCACGGGTCACAAAGTGGGGCCAGGATGGTGCTGGCTCAGCATTTTTCTAAATTAATGTTTCTCATCTACTGCAGCTACCTTCGAGGACTCTGTAAGGACCCCACATTATGCAAGAAGGGCCACATGGAAATGTTGTAAATAAAAAAGCAAAAAACCCTTGGCTTCCTGATTCAAAGGGTTCGCTCGTAGTCATCAGGCTGTGTGTTCACCACACAGGGTCAACAAACCTTAGCCTTCTTCTTTTGGTTTAGTCAGCCAACAAGAGGGAACTCTGAAAATTGCAAAAGCCTTCACCCTAACACAAGATCACCAAGGGTCTGCCTGTTTTCATGCAACCACACACCCAGCGACAGCCTGACAAGCACAGCCAGCCCGGAGGGTCAAGTAACACCTTTTATTTGGGCTCCCTGTCATTTCATCCTCAGTTTTGATCCTTTAGGGGCTTTTTTTGTCTGTTCTTTGTTACATGAACAAAAGAGGGTTTCTCTAAATGCTGGGCTTGCAAAATCATCATCATAATAAAGAAACAGACACTTTATGATCCTGAGTCATTTTGGTTTCTTGAATTTTCTTCGAAGCTTCCTTTAACTGGGCCTTCCCACTCCAGTCTTTCCTGGAAGCCTGTCTCTTACAGCCAAGCCTGGAGAGTTGGGATGAACATATCTGCACACCCAGCTCAAGCGGGGCAACGCTGCCACTCTGCGGCCAGGAGGAAGACCGCACTATCTTCCCCAAAAGTCCTTTCCTCCTTATTGTGACCAAAGCGTCAGGCAGGGAGCTGGCATGTGCCTTGCAGGCTCTTTCTCACCTGCCTCGCCTTGTTCCAGAAGCTTCAGGGCCCTCTGAGTGAGCCGCTGAAGATCCCGCAGCTGAAGCTGAAACGTCTCCTCAAGGACTTGCGTTTTGCAGGTTCTGCTGGAACAACAGAGCATGCCTTGCCCCTGGAAAGTTTAGTAAGGACAGGAGAGGTTTACGACTGCTGGGAAAAGCAATGCACATTTTGGAAGTAATTATTTATTTAGTACATCGCAGAAATTTATAAACTACTTGGATTCAAAAACATCTAAACAGAATATAACTAAAAGTTAGAGCTGTGCCCATTTGTGTTTTTGGGCCACAGCTCTCAGAAGTCCATGGGAAGGTGGCTGCTCCCAGAAGGCCACTGCAGAGACTGCCTCCACGCAGCCTGAGCAATGCTGGAAACTATATCCCCAATTAGAGATCTCCACAGCTCTCACTGAAAATAAAACCGTGTTCCCCCCAGTATTGCCAGGATGGAAGTGGGCAAGTTTTCCATGTTCTGAAGTGACACCCACACCCTGACTTTTGGATTTAGCAACAGGCAGGGAGCTGACAATAGACAGAACCCAAGGGAAGACATTTCAAAGCACAGAAAATGTGTGCCTTCCTCTGTGGCCTCACAGCTGTGAGCTGCAGTGGGTCTATGCCATGTCCATGTTCAGAGTCTTCCATAGCAGGAGAAGGCCATTACCTTCAAGAGCTGAAGGGAGACTTCACTCCCTTCCTCTCAGTGAGGCACTAATGGAAGAAAGATGCTTGCCCAGGGATGGGGTGGGGGAGTTTGGCTGTGACCGGGAAGGCTGCTCCCATCCTCTCAGGACGACAAGCAGAGGACTTTCCCATATCGGCCTAACTCTCTAGGAGGTGCAGCTCCCCAATTCAGGGCTGCAGAAAGGATGCTGCAAAAGCGGCGTGTTACCTGCATGGGCAGGTGGCAGGCAGGGCAGCAGAAGAGGCTGGGCTGAGCAGAAGGGATGCCCTTGGAGCTGGGATTCAGTTCCTTGCTGCATGACCGACACTGGCACTCAAAGAAATACTGGGAAAGGAGTCGCTCCTGCCTCTCGGAGGCCCCCATTCTGCAATGGTGAGGCCCTATGGAGAGGGAGCGGAACAAAGAAGAAGAAGAGAAAAAACAACAAAAACTAATTAAAATACAGACTGAGCTCAGGATGCTTACAAGCAAAAGTCAGAACAGGAGGCGTCATACTTTTTGTTTCCCAGTTTTGTTCTGAATTTACTTGGGCAGAAACTGGAGCCTTTAACAGCAACAACAAAAACCTGATGTTTTAGTCCTCAGTTTTGGAAGAACACACAAACTACCAGGCCTTTGCTAACATTAGAACAATGTCCATTCCTGCTTCCTTCAGGTCTAAACTAAGAAACGGAAGCACAGATTTCAAGAGGTGGTTAGACAGTGTGGGGTGGTTGGTGGCTGTGGCATGACAGCTGTATGTGCAGGAGCCACCTTTGACTCCAGACCCAGAGGGCAGGCTTGGCTTGAGCATGGCCCTGCAGTGGAGCAGCTGCGCCCGAGCACAGCATGGCAGGCCCATCTCCAGAGAGCCTAGTCCTTCTGGATCTGGCGCCTGTTCATGCGCAATGTTCATTCCGACTTGCCTGTTCTTTCAAGTTGGAAAAATCCCATGCACTGGGTCACCCAGAAACATGATGCCCATCACTACTTAAACATTTATATCTCACTGATCACCTGACTGGGCTCCCTAATCCATTCCTATTCCAGGTACAGTAACTGAAACTGAAATCATAAAACTCTGCAGCTCCGATACAATCCTTTAAAAAAAAAAGAAAGAAAGAAAACTAGCACCTTGATTGCCAGAAAGAGGTTATGAAAACCTTTTGCCGGCTCTCCTCAACGGCAAATTTTAAGCTGCCATGCAAGGAACTGTGAAATAGCCTCCTACCTCCAAAGCCCTGCAGGTGTGAGGCACTCATTTAAGGAGGGGGGGGGAAGGAAAAGAAGAAAGGAAAATCCAGAGATGAGCCAAAGACGAACCGCTACCTTTGGCTTCCTTTTGAAAGGCTGCCCGTGCACGAACGCTGGGCCCCCACCCGACCCCATTGTTTGGAAAGTGGCAGAAGCTCCTCACCGTAGCAATGAAGGATCTCCTGACCGAAGGGAATTGGATGCGAGGCTCTGACCTCCATGGTCCTGCCACTGAAAGCCACACTGGTATTCGGGTCGCATGAATGATTCAGGAGGCTGATGACAGGGAAGAGAGCTGTGGCCAGGGCTATCTCTTCATTGCCAGTCACTGGGCCCTCTTCTGAACCTGAAGGGTAAAGGACAAAAAGGTTTCAGAGATGAGAGACAACCATGATCTCTCTGGGGTCCTGGTTCCTCCTCTGGGCTGATGGGCTGCTCCCACATGGGTCTAAGGGGGCAGTAGTTCTCAACAAGCCCAGCCATCTCACCCACTGACCTGAGGCAGAAAGCGTGACCACCGCCTGGGCGTTGCACGGCAACTGCAGCATGTGCCTCAGCATGGCTTCCCCCAAGACTTCGAGCCCTGAGGAGGCTCCAGCAGCTGGAGGTTCTTCTTGACTTCCGGACGCATCCTTCTCATCAACGATCGCCTCCAGATCAGGAGCTTCAAATGCCTTGCACAAACCAGCCACGCTCAGGCTGCAAAGGAACCGGAGCTCAGGACTGTGTCTGTCGGTATGCGCCAGAAGGCTGAAGGTGGTCTGGTAGGAGCTGCTGTACCGGCCCTCAGCATCACAGCCAGGAATGGAGGCCAGGTCCCCCTCCGTGACCATCCCAGGACCTGGTGCTTCGGCAAGAGACTCGATGTGGGACTGCTTCACCAAACGGCGGACCTGGGCAAAGCCTGCCACCAGAACGGCTCTCAAGGCAGTGTGGCAGAAGACCCCTAGAAGAAGGAGGAGCCCCCCCAGGGAGCACTCTCTGCTGTGGTAGCCATTCCATGCCAGCTGGGCACACTGGGGGCTGCAGTACTTGGCATAGCTACAACTCTGGCAGGGAACAGAGGCCAGCACTGCCTTCAAGCAGTGGTGGCAGTGAAGGTCTTCAGGAGCCAACTGACCGTCCAATGCGGCCCCAGCGCTACCTTGCGACAGGAGGCCTTTTCCTGGGCGCAGCACGCTCACAAAAGCCTCTTCCTTCACCAGGATTTCACCAGGAAGAATATCCTTGGCAGCAACCAAATGGCGCCCCTTGCAGAGGGAGAAGGCCAAGCTCACTGACGACGAGGCGCATGGAATCCGGCTGTTTCTATTCCAGGGCTCTGGTTCAGACGGGGTTCTGCGGGGCGCAGCTGGCTGAGAGACCAAGCCACTGCCCTCCTTACGGGCTTTGATCTTCAGCTGCTGAAGCTTGCAAAGTAGGTCCCGGTGGCTGCCAGTACCGTCCAGGTTATGGTCTGCAGAGATCTGGTTCTCCATGCTGGCAAGAGCATCTGCCATGTCCTGTAATCTTCCCAGAGTAAAGAGGCATTCTGCTTTCCTCAGCAAAATCTTGGGCCACAGTCTTTCTGGATAGCCCCCTTCCTGAGCCCTCTTAATGTCTTCCAAACAAACCTGTATGGCAGACAAAAGCAAGGCCTTCTGAGTGCCTGAAGAGGGTTCTGTGGCATCTGAACCCTGCAACATGCCCCAGGCCTTGGTGATCCAAATGTTCAGCCCTGAGATGAGGTTTCATGCTGAGAACAGATATTCATCCACCGCCGTCTGCCCCTGCCAGCCTGAGCCCCACCAATAAGACACTTGCCTTTGTGGCCCATGCAGAAGCATCTTCCTCAAACTCACCTCAAACTGACCCAGGTGGAAAAGTGCTGCAGAGCGGTTAGCGTAACACACAGCCATGTCTGTGCTGCCAGCCTCTACATGGGACAACGCCTGCAGAGATCAAAGGGAAAGCAAGAGTAGGTAGAGGGGTAAGGTGGGGAAGTCTGGCCAGAAAACAGAGAAAGGGCCTTCCCTAAGGCTGCGCTTAAGCTGTGTACGGATCTTAAAATCTAATTCAAAATTTAATTCCTTTTAAATGATATATAAACATGAACTGTGCTTTAAAGAATGAGAAAGCTAATCTCTGAACCAGAGCTTCTTGTATTTATGTTCATTTTTCTAGGAATGGGATCTTCAGCTGTCATGCCACAATATCAAAGGCCTTTAAATTAAACATAAGTATTTGTATATGCAACTGATAGAATTTAGCCACTACAGAGCCTGACCAATAAGCAAAAGTCCTTACTTTTACCTATTCACGGTTCCACTTTTGCTTGCTGCTGCTTTCCTTTTGGACAGAAGACAGACATGTGTACATTCCTCCCATTTTTTAGAGCCTGGAAAAGTTACCGTTTTGGATTCCGACTCCCCTGCTGCCGGTGGCACGGATGGGGGGAGTCTGGAAATTGGAATTGCAGATATAAAATAATTTCCCTGTTCAAATTTCCACATTAAATCTCACAAACTATTGTGCCTGCTATACACCAGAAATAACTTTTCCAAAAGAAAAGAATCTTTTTTATTCAGAGTAATTTGGCAACATCTTTACCTATAAAAGGAATAAACATCCTCTTTGTAAAAGAAGAGCCTACAAAATGTACACAATGTGTCCAAAAGATTCAACATTTAGCTGTGAGAATGAAACAAAGTGAAAGTAACCCAAAGTTTACAAAATACTGTACTTGAAGTTGCATTGGCGGGAAGCTTGAGTTAGAGCAGATCCTTCACCCCACCCCTTGCTGATTTTAAAAGGCTAATTTAAGCCATATTGACTGGAATTAACCCAATGTGGAGAGCAGGATTTTTCAAACATCTGTGAAATAAACAGGCTTCGTATAGGAATGCTTTTGTGCCCCCCCACCCCGACTTTACCCTGGAATACAGCACAGCAGCTGTTCTGTACTCCTTCTTCCGGAACTTTTGATTCCCTTCTTCCTTGCAAGAGAGCCCCAGTTTGGCATCTTTTGTCACACAGTAGGACCTGGACAGGTTGAACAAATATTCTTCATCTTCATGTCTATATAAGATGAGGGGAAAATGGCAAGAGGTAACATTTTGAATCTGGTGTAGAAAAAGGGTAACACACAGGCTCCCCAACAAAGCATCCATGGATGTCAATCCAGAAGCGTGAAGGCTTGGAAATATTCAGGAGGTGGGGGGGGAAGTATTTTTCCAATGCAAAAAATTGAAACTTTGGGAAACCTAGGAAAACACGTCAGTAAAGGATTTTCTCTTTTAGAAGGAGTGAAATCTATTTTTAAAAAACAAGGTTTTATTTACTTGGAATGCCAAAAACAGCACAACATGAAGATCTGCAAGTAACACAGTCTACAGAATTAAATTCCAAGTGGCATTCTTGTGCTTTTGGGGCAGTCTGAGAGACATTACTTGTGATTGGCAATACAGAAAATGCCACAACTTCTACCTTTCTCTTTAGTATCGGGTTAAGCATGTATTCAAGCTAAAAAAAACATATACTAAGCTAAAAATCATGTTGTTGGGGCAAGATAAGGCTTTTATATCTTTGTATTTCAAACTCACATTACAGACTACAACTCTGCATTTTAACGAAGTCATGAATGAAGCATTTTATGTTGCTAAAACAGAAAACTAGTTTAATTTCATTTTTAAGGATTGCAGTTTTGTGCCAAAGTTCTGGTTTTTTTTCTCTCTCCAGAAAAAGAGGAGGAAGCTTCAATTTCCCCCACATACCTTACATATTTCTAGAAGTTTTACATCTTTTTGTTAGTTATACTTACTGGAAGAGAGACAGGGACAATGAGAAACTGTCTCTGAGCAATATGGGTTGACGCAGCTTCTCCTTCAAGGATGGCTCCAGAGAAGCCCATTTCTGGCTCACGTAAAACTTCCATTTTTCCACTGGATAATCCATGATAAGCTAGAGGGAAAGAAAGGAAAATACTATTAGTGAGGCAAAAGGGAAACTATTATTTGAGGTGGGACAAGTCTTGCCAATAATTCTACCAGCTTCACCCACTGACGCTTAAGAAGCCTATAAACAAAATTTAGAATAAATTCAATTTATCTTTTTTCATTACAAAATCCCAGGGAACTACCACTAAGATACCTTCACAAGAAAGATAAGACTAAAGAATTGGGAAAATAGCAACGTAAGATAGGTTTCTATTTATCTTTATTGAGATAAATATAAAATAAGCTTAATAAAAATGCTGAACTATAGGGGGGAAATGAATTAAATCATACAAAAAATGTAAGTATAATGCACATAGCCGAAGATAAAACATAAAGTAAAAAGAAATAGATTAAATATAAATTAATCTGAGAGAAAAATTTAAATGCAAAGTATCAGATACACCTGATACTGTATTAACTACCCAGTTAATATAACTCAAGGGCAAATTTTATCTGAATCTAATATTAAAAGAAAAAAAATGGGATTCAACCCTTCTAAGTAAATAGAAAGAAGAGCTTTAGGTGGGTAGCCAAGACCGTTTTGTACTGTTGTCTGAATTTAAAATATAATACTTGTTTAATTATAGAGAATACTTGTTCAGTTCTTTTCAAATATTTGTATACTAACTGTTCCTAGCTTTAAATATTGTCTCCTAATTGTTGTAACCCCCCCCTTGGGTCTTTTTTAAGGAGAAAGGTGGGCTAAACATGCTCTATTGTAAGTCTAAGAAAATAAAGTAAAAATGTTTGAAATAAGTACATTAATTAATTAAAAGGAACCTTAAATGTAGCACTTTAAAAAAAAGAAAATGTAGCTGCTTTCCAAAAAGGCTGGCTTTTAACACTGGTTCCTAATTTACTTAATATTGCTGTTTTTAAAGAATATTTTCAGCTCGCCTAATTTAGGTGCGCGGGGAGGGGGTAGATTTAGAAAAGGCCTAAATCAGCTCCATGGCGAGAGGAAGAACATTAACATTTAAAACAAGCCATTGAGAGAGGTGTAAATCTGAGCATGAGGTAAATATAAAGACGGGTTGCTCCTGTAACAAGGCCCCGGGTTCAAATCCCTCATTCGCCACAAACCTTGACGGCGGGGGGGGGGGAGGAGCGAGACCATCCCACCTCACAGGGTGGTCGTGAGGAGAACTGAGGAAAATAATTTCCCTCACGGAAAATGAAAACAAACACCACACCAAATGCAGGGAAGGCAAGAGACCACCCCCAACGTGTCTAGTTAATTAATTAATTAATTAGTCAACGGACGAGGCAGGAAAAGGGCACCGAGGCGAAAAGCGCGGGAACGGCGGCGGCGCCTCCCTTCTCTCTCTCTTTTTATATTTTACCTCAGAGGCGCGAAATGCCGAGGAGGGCCCGCGAGGGACGGCGAGGCGGCGTCGGCGGTGAAGCCGGCAAGAAGCGCGAGGGAGGCTCTTCCGCCCTCACGCACCGCCCTGGGACCAATGGGAGCCTCCGCGCCGGCATCACGTGGCGCGAAGGCGGGGCGGAGGTAGAGGCGCCGGCCAATGGCGGGGCGCGGCGCCGGGAGGGCGTCGGGGGCGGGGCCTCCGTGGCCGCCAGGTGTCGTCGTTTGGAAAAGGACCGGGAAGGGGGTGGGGAAGGCGTCGCGCGCGCTTGAAGCGGGAAAGCTCCGGGTCTCGTCAGGATGGCGGTCCGGCTGAGCGAGGGCTCTATCGTGGTAAGAGAGACACCGCAGCGGCAGGAGGAGGAAGCCCCCCCCCCGGGAGGCACCCCCCCTCTGGCCCCTTTCCTCAGCCCGAAGACTCAAGGCCCGGGGTAGCGGGAGGGGGGGGCGACACGTGTCTGTGGAGTATGCCCCCCTCCCCGTGCGCGCGTTCCTGGGGTCGGAAGAGCGTGCTTGTGAACGCGGAGACGCGCGTCCGCCGCACTCCCGGGTCGGTCGGTCGGGCCTCAACCGGGCTCCGGCGGGGCTGCCCGAGGGCGGCGCCTTCCTCGGCGGGCGGTGAAAGCCTCCTGTGGTGCCCGGAGGCCTCGGTGGAGCGCGCGTGTGGGAAACCCATGAGGGCCTCAGAGTGGCGGCGGCGGCGGTGGTGGTGGTGGTTGCGGGGGGGGGAGGAGGAGAGGAAAATCTGCGCGGAGAAGGGGGTCTCGGCGGATGCTGGATGAAGGGGCGGGGAGGGGGGCAGAGCCCCGAGCCGTGCCAGGCCCGAGAAGTCGCCTGCGGGCGGCCCGAATCGGGCGGTGGGTGCTTCGTGGCCGTCCCCCCCCCCCCGCCCGAGCCTTTCGATCCTGCCTGCCCGCCCTTCCCCTAGGATGATAGCCCGGCCTGTCTGTCGGTTTGGCTCCTGAAGAGTTAGGTAAATGGGCCATGAGAGTGGAATAAACATCTACACATCCACGTGCTTATATATGTACAGTATACACACGTGCTTGTGTGTGTGAATGAGTGTGCAAATACGTGCACATATATGTGTAAACGTCTATGTACCTATATATGTGTGCATATACATGTGTATACACACATATGCAGAGATAAATCATATATACACACACGCACACACATTGCATATATAAGTGTATACATAAGTAAAGGCGCACATATGTAAGGAGAGGGATATTTTTGTCTCCAGGGACACTTGTGTCCACCAGGCACAGGCTTTATAAGAGCAGAAGAGGCCATGGGTTCCCTGGTCTTGCTATCAGCCTGTGGCCCCACCCCCAGCAGCTTGTAGAAGAAGGCACCCTTTTAGTCTGCGCAACCATTTAAGGCAAAAATTGGGAAAGAACACCTAAAATAAAAGAGGCATGTGAACCTGTAACAGAAATACATGTGAAAATGCCCTTAATAGTTTATTTAGTTAAAGGAATAGGCATTAAATACTCAGGAATTAGAATGGTGCAGTTTTTGCTTACTGTTATTCATTATCCTCAAAATCTACACTTTTAAGATTGCATTCATATATGACTTTTTAATTTAGCTTGGTAGAAACCAGCTAGGATGAGAAGTCATACTTCCTAAAGTGTTAAGCGTGGGGCGAAGGGATAAGAGTAATATGAAAGGTTCCTGAATACTTCTAAAACTATCGGGGAAAATATAGCCTGAATATAGCTCATTGGATAAACTATTTATTTAGTTTTGTAAACAGTCATGTTATTGTTAACAGCCCTAATGGCTTAATTGTATGTTTGTTTACTCATACCTAAATCCAGCTATGTTCACTGGAGCTTATTCTCTAGGAAACATATGTTTTATGTATGTTATTGTATTTTAAATGTTGTAAGCCGCCCAGAGACCTTTGGGTAGTGTGGGCGGCATATAAATAAATAAATAAATAAATAAATAAATAAATAAATAAATCAGAGAAAAGAAAAGAACAAATCAAAAGACAAAAACATGGTGGCACCTTAAAGACTTAACTTTGTATTATTTTTTTAATGTGAGCCTTCATGGACAAGCCCACTTTGTTAGACGTAAAAGGAGATATAAGATGACAGATATTTGTGAATTTTTATTGTTTATTGCCTTTTCCATCATGATTTCATATTGCCGGTCAGCTGGGAAGGTCTGAAACTGTTGCCTCTGGGGATGTTATCTGAAAATCTGGTGAAAAAGAATCTTCCTCAGGAAATGTGCTGTGGAGATCAAGTGGCTTATCCTCTTCTCCTTAAAGGGGCTAACCAGTCTCCCTCTTTCTCTCTTGTCTTTTTTCCAGGCCATAATGCAAGGAGGGAACGTTGTGAAACCTGTTCTTCAGCTGATTGTAAGTATTCCCTGTTGTGGTTCTTTTTCTGTCTTGATTGATAACAATGCCTTAGCTCTTTTTTTATGAGCTGCAAGCAAGCCAATATTTAGGCTTAAGGGACAGACTTTGCCATCCTAATTCGGAGTGGCAAAGGGATAGGAGCTGTATGTGCGTGAGAGCTGCTGCCTCTTAAGATCTGGAGCCCTTTGTGCTTCCATCTTTGCTTGTCATCTGTGTTTATCTCGACTCCTCCCTGTTATTGGATGCCATGCCAAACGGCTGTTCCTGGGGGAACCTGGCTAAAAGGGTCTGTTTTATACCCAGAACATCCGCCCGATTTCCAGTGGGAACGGACCGCCACGTTACCGAATGCTGATGAGCGATGGAGTGAATACGCTTTCCTGTAAGTGGGAGTGCCCTGTGGGGGGTAGGAATGCTGAACTAGGCACTTCTATGAGGCGAGAGTATTGATTATTTATTTATTTAAAATGTATTTTTGCCCAGCGTTTCTCCTTGAAAAGGATCCAAGGTGGCTTACAGTTTTGAAAGACAACATTTAAAGTTGAAAACAATGAGTAAACAACAGTGGTTAACAACGTTAAAACCCTGTATTTAATGCTAAGAATAATTAGCACGCAGAGGCATCATACATTGTTATAAGACAATATTAAAGCTAAGAACAATGAGTGCGCAAATATATTTAAAAAGCCACTCTGAGAAATTTAAGCGACAAGTAGGGAGAGGTAGTGTAGGTCAGTGGTCAAAGCATGTGGGTTGCAGGCAGGTTTGGCCCTTGACATAGTCTGTTTCAGGACGAGCTAGCTCAGCTGGACTCGGAAAGTCCTGTGTCCGGCTTACCAGCGAGTCTCAACGGATGTGGGAGGGCCAAAGCGTTTCAAAGACTTGCGTGTTGGTTCTGTTTTTGCACTTTGACCTCATAAAGACCGGATTTGTCAAAGCTTTTGTTCTCCCCTCTTCCGCTTTCGTCTCACAGCCTTCATGTTGGCAACACAACTGAATTCGATGGTGGATGACCAGAGCTTGAGCTCCAATGCCGTCTGCCAGATTAACCGGTTCATTGTTAATACCCTAAAAGATGGAAGGTAAGTCGCTGGGCGCGATGGGCCACCAGACAGGATCCTTCTGGGCACAGTTAGGTGCTGTACATGTCCCCTTAGGGAACGGTGCTTGTCCCTTGGGCTGCTCTTGAAAAGTAGGTAAATAAACCAGGGATCCCGGTTTGAATGAGAGTGGTGTGAGCAGTAAACGAGGATTCAACAATGAGAAAAGGTCTACCGGAATCTGGGCTTCTCCTTCTGTGTGCATGTGTGAACGAACAGCAGCCCGTTTCCTCCAGTGAACCCCCTGAGATCAGGAGTCCTCCTTTGCCTTTTTGGCTTCCAGTCTTCCGAAAAATGCAACACAGGCAGCGGGAGTGAAAGAGCCTCTGCTTCCCTTTGCAGGCGGGTGGTTATCTTGATGGACTTAGAGGTGATCAGAAGAGCTGATGCCATGGCTGTGAAGATCGGCAATCCGGTGCCGTACGCAGACGGTAAGGAGCTTTTCCCAGAGGGTAGACTGTTTGTCTGATTCCTTCCAGGCCTGTTGAAATTCCAGCTCTCTTAACCCTATGGTGTTCGGCAGAGATTATGGGAGTTGGAGTCCAGCACATCAGGAAGGTACTGGCTCAACCAAGTGCTGCTTTAGAGCCTAAACTACCAGGCTGTTTTTCTCAATGATGTGATCTCCCTTTTCTTGATAAATTAGATCTTTTTTTAAAAAATCTGGGATGAACTGCCTTGTGCCTGGGTTTCTTTTTTGGACTTTTGCCCCACTCACATTTCTGCTCTTTCTGTCTTGGTTGGGCGGTCTCTGTTCCTTGGTGGCGTGGAGACAGGTGGCATCAGAGAGAGCCTGTGATGCCCCAAAGACAAGTGGATGGCACACATCCACCCTGGGGTTCTCCTAAAGACTTTAATTCCGAGTCCTCTTGTCTCTCTGTGGCTCCTCCACCTTCTTTCTAGCTCCCCCTCCTTCTCTTCCTTCGGTGCCCTCCTCAAGATACACCTCTCCCTCCTAACACTGACAAAAATATTCTGCCCCTCTCTGGCTGATAATTAACGCATGAACCGCTGGCACATAGAAACGACAGGAATGAGTCAGAATGAGGGCTTTTAAAGGGAAAAGCTAGAATTTGGGAAAGTTCCCTTTTCGGCCCGTGGGGTCCTGGGAGCCGTAGGCCCCAAAAGTCACCTTTCTGAACACCCTGCCAGGCCTCCCGTCCTTCGTGAGCTAGCCTGGAAAGTGGTTCTGCTGTGTTTCCTTGAAAATAAGACAGGGTCTTATATTAATTTTTGCTCCAAAAATGCAGTAGGGCTTATTTTCAGGGGATGTTTTATTTTTTCATATATAACAGTCTACATTTATTCAAATACAGTCATGTTGTCTTCTGGTTGCTGCACCATGCTGTACAATGGTGGAGGGTGGGGTTTCACTTAACTAGGGTTTCTTTTTGGGGTAGGGCTTATATGACGAGCATCCTGAAAAAGCATACTAGGGCTTTTTTTCAGGTTAGGTCTTATTTTCGAGGAAACCGGGTAGGAAGGAGGAGGCATTTACAGAGCTTCAGTAAATCCCCCAGCCGGCACAGCTCATGGCCAAGTGGGGCCGACCTTCCCCCTTTGCACTCTCAGTGAACCCTTTTGGCTTGGTCTCTGCTGGCATTCTCTGAGTTATTTAGACCCGCAGGAGGTCGTTCCAAAGAGGTGCGCATGGAAGTCCCCCGTGGGCACTTGCCTGCTAACTCTTGTGTCTGTCGTGGTTCTTTTCTCCCTTGGATCGTGCCAGGCACTGGACAAGGAGGGACGCTCCCACAGGCTGGTGGGCCCACAGCCAACCAAGTGGCCAGCAGCACCCCCCTGCAGCAGAACGTGAGCTCAGCGGGTAAGGAGTTGTCCTCTGGGGTGGGGCGAGTCACAACAAAGCAGGGCAGCAAGGCTGTCAGTGGAACGGAAGAGGGAGACAGAAAAGGATGGCTCCCGGGCGGGGCACAGCCTGGCTTTTCTGCTCTTGTCTCTCATGTGAGGGTGGGACTCTGCTGTGAACAGCCTCTGTGGCCAAAATGGCAGCTTTCACCACGGAAAAGGTTGCTGGATTTTTAGGGATGGGGGAAGTATTGTGTTTTACTTGCAAAATTCAGCCTGGCCTCACGGAGCCCTTGCGCTGCGTGCCATCATCACTAGATACTGCTGGCCGTAGGGTCCAGTGAGAAGTGGAGGGGGAAGGAGGAGGCCAAGAAGCTGGCAAGCCAGTGGTGCTGGTGCTTTTGGGGGGGGTGTTGGATTGAGGGCCGAATGTGTCTCCCTCAACAGGTTTCGTAATGCCCGGCACTCTTTGTTTAGGTTGCTGTTTGCCTGCTGTCTCTTTATCGGCTGTAAATGTTTTTAATTAAAATCCCTTTTATATGCTTGGTGGAGGGGGAGGTTGGAAGAGCGGATGGGGCTGCTGCACACAGGGTGGCATGCAGCTGAAAAGCAAATTGAACGAGGAACCTGATATGGAATGGAAAATGAGAAACGACGCTTAGGCCCTGTCAGGTTAGAGCAGAGCTTCATTAAGAGTGATTGGTCCAGTCATTTTCAGAGCTTGCAGGAAATTATCACAGGCACCCGTACTAATTGTTTCCTACATGAAGGGATGGGGGGGGGGGCGGCATTGGCAGGTGATGGGCCAACTGCCTAATTCTTTTGTGAATGTATGGACACTGTGCACGTGTGTCTAGCGGGAAACAGTATTGGCCTTTTATGAATGATCTTTTTCACAACAGTGGAAGAATCTACTCTGTGACAAAATATTCGTTTCAATGAGGAAAGGAATACGTTTGGAATACACATAGCTGAGCGATTTGTATATATTGCTGATAACTTAAATGTGTAACATCACACTGCGCTTTTGCTGTTAAAAACTGAAAGATCTCGTAGCCTCTTAAAGATTAGCAACTTGGACGCAACATTAAAAACCTTTGCGACAAGAGTCACTTTCAAAGTTAGCTCCACGACAAGTACAAGAATAACTCTACATAGTTTTTAATGTTATCAAACAGATGAAAGAAATCTGATTTATAAGCAGGATAAGTCCTCTCTTTTGCACTTAATGAAAAAGGCGGAGCTCACCTCTTAATGGTGGGCTGGCTTATTTGGTTTCTACCCCACCGTGTGTACAGTATGTCTCATGCCCTGAGTTTTGTGGCTCGGATATGGCCCAGATGTAGTACCGGACGGATACCTTGCAGTACCGGGTTTTGCTGGTGGGGGCGCTGTGTCCTCACACAGGGTGGCAGGAGAGCAGGATGCAAAGCCTGACTGTCTCTCATCCGGGGGGGGGGGGGAGGCTCTCGGTGCTCTTGGTCCTTGTGGACAGAAAAGGATGCCGGAGGGAGGGAGGAAACCATGAATCTGGAAGCTTGCCGTTGTGGAATCAGCCTCATGTTTGCTCTTCCCTCGCATTTTCACACGTGAGACACAAGAGAGGAGCAAAGGGGCACCAGGGCAGGGGTGCTCCTGGTTTTGGGTCACTAGCTGGCAGGAACGGAAGCACCAGGCCCTCTTCTACGCCTGAACTACTGAATTTCGGATGTGCCTCTCCCTTAGGAAACGTAGCCAAATACAACAGCCCTGCCAAGATGGTTGGGAAGCCCAGCAGCTCCAGTTTCCTGAGCACTCCTGGGGGCTCTCAGGCCAAAGTGGTGCCCATTGCCAGCCTGAACCCCTACCAGTCCAAGTAAGTGGGCCGAGAATCCTGCGTTCTCAGAGAAAGGGTATGTGTTGTCAGCTCATGTGAACGCACGCGCATACACCCCCTCTGGCTGCAAGCAGAGTCTGGAGTGCAGTGCTGCACCACAAGGGCAGACATCGCACGACCAGTGGATGCTTGTTTTCTTGCCTGCCAGATGCCTCCACAGCCCCTTGTTGCTTGGCCATGACCGCCCCTGTTGTGGTGGAAGGACTTTGAATCATGGAAGGCTCTCCCAGATGATGGCTTGTGTCCTTTTGGCCAAACAGCCCATTCTTTGGTGTTGTGGCTGGGTGTGTCCACATTGGTCTGTGCCAGGATGCCCCGGGGATTTCTGGCTCCCTGGGGTGCTTGGACCTGGTGCCTCTTCTGTTGGCATGACCGAGGTAATCAGCCTCTAGGTCCGTGACTAGTTCCAAAGAGGGCCACTGGAGGTGGCCGTGCGCAGCTCTGCTGTCTCTGCGGTAGTGGGAGGCAGGTCTATCTCGGGCAGTCCGGTGTGAGAGTCAAGAAGCTGCCCCCTGAGGTGGGCCTCCTCCATTGGCCTGAAGGGGGCGGCTTTGGTCGTCCGGGAAGGTGGCTTGCAGGCCCCACATTTAGGAAGCTTCCAGAAAAGACACAGGTAGGGCCTGACTGCTTGGTGGGCAGCTTTCCAGTTCATGCTTTTGTGCTTCCAGGTGGACCATTTGTGCCCGGGTGACTCAGAAGGGCCAGATCCGAACGTGGAGCAACTCACGTGGGGAAGGGAAGCTGTTCTCCATAGAGCTGGTCGACGAAAGTGTAAGTGGAGGAGGAAAGAAAGGAGGGGTGCCCTCGTGCTTGCAGGAGGCGGCCGGCAGCAGGCTTCTCCTGCGGCCTCTCTTGAGGAAGGATTCAGCGACCAAAGGCACCTTCAGTCTTGCCATAGTTTCACTTTTATTTATTCCTTTCGGGCGCTTCTCCCTAAATTTAGACTTGGATCTTAACGTGGGCTGCCTACCGGTTCTTTTCTGACAGCAGAGTCTGCTGAAATGTAGTAGCTGTACGAGTGAACTTTAGGAAATGAGAGAATGATGGTTTGGGGGAGAAGGGGGGGGAGGCGAGAAAGAGTCACCTTCTGGTGTTTCTGTTCCTGTGTGCCTTTATTGGGCAGCCGGCTCTATTGCCACAGCAGCACCACCACCGGTTGCAGGTTCCCCTGCGGAAGGAGGGGAGGGGTGGCGTGTAAACGATTAGCATCTCCAAACAGAACATCTCTTTAATTAGAAAATACATATGTAACCCAAGGAGGATGTTTGCCTTCAGTTTGCGGGGAGTGAAGCTTAATTAACCAAGCCTCGTCCTTAAGTTCTGTCACTCAAAGCTCCTAATCAAGTGACAGCCATTAGCGGTACCTCCACGGTGGTGGTGGTTTGTGGAGTGTCTTGTCCTGCTAGGGCCCAGAGAAGGGAACCGGGGGGGGGGTCTTTTGGAACGGAGGGCGCGTCTCCATCAGCTGTTCATTTTGTGCTTCTCCTCCTCCCGTCGGGCTGTCAGGTTCAGGGTTTTTGACTGACAGTTTTTATTACAATTTTAATACTCTTCTTGCATAAACATCTTAGCTGCTGGTTCTCCCGCTCTGCTTTTAATTATCACTTCGGGAAGGGCCTGTCACAGCAGTGTGGAATGCTGCCGGCGCAAGCGTGATTGCCATCCCCTAATTTCCTGAGCTCGAGGCAGGAATTAGCCCACTTGTAAGAGGGCATGGTCCAGGGCCCCTCTCCTGGTTGGGGGTGCTCCCCATTCTTTGCCCTTTCCTGAGGGGGAGGGACCGGGAGGGAGACAGACCCACAGGACCTCACCCTGCCACTGGATGGGCAGTTTAGGAGACCTACTAAGTGGCAGGCCAGCAAAAAAGGATCTAAGCGCCTGGTTTTTGAAAGGTTGGTCAATGCTTGCGCACATTCTCAAGTTGCCAAAACATACCTATTTTTGAGAGGAGGGGTTCGTGAGCATGGTTTAGAGCAGTGGTTCTTAACCTTTGTTACTCGGATGCTTTTGAACTGCAACTCCCAGAAACCCCGGTTAGGACAGCTGGTGGTGAAGGCTTCTGGGAGTTGCAGTCCAAAACTCCTGAGTAACCCAAGGTTAAGAACCAGTGGTTTAGAGTTCCGTAAAATAAGAAATGGGGTTTCTCGCAGATGGAGCCCGGCCCTTGGGGTCCCTCTTAGCCCAGTCCTGATGGGCAGGCCCATCTCTCTGGGGGGGGGCAGGTTCAAGCAGGAGTCTGGCCTGGCCCTTCCTGGAAGGGCTGCCGAGAGCTGGGGCTGGGCCCTTCTGCCTGCAGAGCAGTGTCACTACCCCTCCCTTGTGCTTGGGGTTAGAAAGAGGCGGGGGGGGGGGACATTTTAATCCTCAGCAGACGCCCTCCGCCTACATCTCGTCTGAGGATCGATCGGGACCAGTGGGGGGGCTTCTGCCTTGGCCTGGGAATGTCCCTCCTGACGCTTCCATCTCCCACCTTCTTCCCTCAGGGGGAGATCAGAGCCACAGCCTTCAACGAGCAAGTGGACAAGTTCTTCCCTCTCCTTGAGATGAACAAGGTACTCCCTACCCCGGCTGATGGGGGGGGGCGGCAGCGGTGGGGGAATGTTCTGTGACAATGGCACGATCAAGAGGAACCCGGGTTGGACGGGGTTGCCAAGTCCAACCTCCTGCCGAGGCAGCCAGCCCGCAGTCTTTTGGGGCGGTGAGGAGCGGCAGAGGAAGAAGGAGGCCGTCCCGGTTCTACCCCACCTTTTCTCCGCTGCAGGTCTACTACTTCTCCAAGGGTCACCTGAAGACCGCTAACAAGCAGTACACGTCGATCAAGAACGACTATGAGATCACCTTCGCCAACGACACCTCCGTCATCCCCTGCGAGGATGCCCAGCACCTCCCCTCCGTCCAGTTCAACTTTGTCTCCATCAGCGACTTGGAGAAGGTGGACAAGGACTCCATTGTGGGTCAGTCGGGCTGTGGCTTGGAAGGCCTCATGGGGGTGGTGGTGGTGGTGGAAATAACTGCCTTGGCCCTGGAGGGGCAAACCTCCCTCCCTCTTGTCAGTTGGAAAGCTCTCCTGGCAAACTCTCAGCACTGCTTTCTGTTGCTGAGAAACCAGCTCCCTTTTACTGGCACATGTTGCAGGGGAGGGAGAGGTTATCCCCCCCCCCCCAAGAAAAGACTGGCAAACTAGCGGTTTGGCTGAGGTGTGCAGTTTGGATTTCAGGCACAGGGGCTGCCCATTTGAGTCCTTGGTCCTGCCGGGCCCCCTGCCTGCTTGCCCTGTTTCCTGCTGCTCTTCCCACACGGCGTGGTGCGGGGTCCCACCTGATGTTTGTTTTGATATAAAATGCTCCCTCCCTTTCTGTCTCCCTCGTCTTGTTAAATGCCAGGTTCGGGCAATTTTTGGGTCTTGTAGAGTAACAAAACCGCTGTGTTAATGAACAGCTGATAACGGAGGGGAATGAAGTCCCCCATGAGCTCTCTCGCTCTCTTTCATTCTTGTTCTCGTTTCTGCCATTGCCACCGCCGCCGCCTCCAAACTCTTCCCCAGGGTGGGTTTTGTGTCCGTCCTCGCAGGGAGAGGAGGGCCGATCTCTGGAGCGGGAGAGGGAAGGGCCCTGGGGCGTCTTCCTTGCAGACAGAATCAGGCGCCTGGGAGGCCTCCCTCTTCCAGGCCCAGGGGCCAACCCAGTGGGTTTGACACCTTTCCCACTTACCTTTCAGATGTCATTGGAGTCTGCAAAAGCTACGACGACTCCACGAAAATCACTGTTAAAACCTCCAACCGGGAGGTCTCCAAGAGGGATGTGCACCTGGTTGACATGTCTGGCAAGATGGTGACGGCCACTCTCTGGGGGACAGAAGTAAGTGGTCCAGAGAGTGGCCTGAAGGCCGAGGTGCCCTTTCTCAGGAGGCCTTGGCCATCCCCCCACCCCACGGCGTGGGGAGCCCCTTTAGTGCCACCGCACGATAGAGCGGCTCACACGAGGCCTCTTAAGAACAGGTGTAGTTGTTCTCTGTGGGGGGGCGGGCTCTTGGTTCAGGCTAGGGCCCTGGTATGCTGAAGGTCCTGCTCTGAACCCCTGAATGCATCTCTCCTCCAAGGGACTCAGTAGCAGGAGGGGCTGGAAGAAGGCAGGCTGCGAGAGAGGCTGGGCGTTTTCACCTCTGTGCTGCCAAAGCAGCCTTTCTCCCGCTCTGCTGAGCGCCCGCTGGCCGAGAGGCGCTCTCTGCTTGAGACTCCGAAGAGCCCCTGTTGCCACTCAGAGCCGAGGGGACTGGGCTGGGTAGGTCTCAAGGAGCTCCCTTTGTTCCAGAGTCTTGTTCGCTGCCTGTCAGACTTGTTGGAAGACACGTCTTCTATCCTCCGTATCTCCCCCAATAATAGCACCCTCTAGCCAAGAGGGTTCCAGCGGACGTTCGCCACATAGGCTTCTCTAGCACAGGCCTTGTTTTCAGGCTGAGGACAGCCGGGTACGGCACGCAGGGAAGAGAGTATGTGGGAGATGGAGTCCAGGGGTTGTGATGTCTCTGAGTGCGGCCAGTACTGTCATGCTTATGGTTTGGTCACCCAGCAGCCCCTTCCTCAAGAGCTGGACATTTAGTCAGGCTCCAGGAGGGCAGCCTTCATCGGCACACAGCCACGCCAGGGGAAAAGGTGGCTTAAAACAGTCGAGCATTTCTAAGAAGCCTCTCGCCACCTCCCTGGGCTTCTTGTTGTGTTGGCATGTTAACAGGTGACCCTGGATTCCTTTGTCTTCTCCCCCCCCCCCCTTTTTTTTTCCCTCCACCAGGCTGAGAAATTCGATGGCTCTCGGCAGCCTGTGGTGGCCATCAAAGGAGCCCGTGTCTCAGATTTCGGGGGCCGGAGTCTCTCTGTCCTTTCATCCAGCACTTTCATTGTCAACCCTGACCACCCGGAGTCCTTCAAGTTGCGAGGATGGTATGTTCTTGATCCTCGGGGGGGGGGGGGTCTTGGCAGTTTTTGCTGGTTCATCCTCTCGCCCCAGTTGGTTGAGGGAGGAAGGTGCTGGTCTTTTCTGTCGCCCTCCCCACCTGCATGCAGTGGTCGTTTCCGGAGGTGATGCCTCCCTGCACCATTCTGAATGCACCCCGGTTCCTCTGGTTTTGGAAACAAAGCAGGCCTAGGCCTTCTCATATGGGAGACTGCCCGGGGCATGTCCCGGTTTCCCCACTCCTCCTTGGCTCGAAGTGGGGAGAGGAGGAATAAGGTTCTTCTCTTCCTTGGATGGGATTCCCTGTGGCAATTGCTTTCTCCCAGCCTCCGCCTTGATCCTGGCGTTTGGTAGCAGGCCATGAGGGCATTTCGCTTGTTGGCAGCGCAGAGCAGGGGGCCTGGCGGTGCCACCAAAGCGCAGCTTCTTCACAAAAGGACCACGTGTTGAGGGAGCCTTTCTCGATTCCTGAATTAGCTGTAGCGAAAATGGGGTCCCCTCTGGGCAAGGCTTTGGCCGTGACCCTTTCTCCCCCAGTCTTGCAAGGGAGCGGGTTGCCACGATTCCCCAGCCTGTCTGGCTGTTGCGTGCTGCCGAGAACAAAAATCCATTAGCGACAGAGACACTTGAATGCGCTGGGTTTCGTTCGGCGCATTGTTCCTGTTAAGTGCTCTTGGCACCATCAAGGCTGTGCCAGAGACACAGGAGGAGCTGTGGCCCGGGGGGTGGGGGTGGGGAGTTTTGTGTGTCTTTCTCTTCTTCTTTCGCCCGGGTACAGCATGCCTGTGTTTGAATGGGTGCCCCGTCTGAAAAGTGGGTGGGAGGGACACGTGGTGGGTGGGTTCTGAGGGGAAGGAAGCGGTGGCTGCTGCTTCTCTCTCTCTCTTCGGGCATCTCCTGTTTGCTTTGGAACACCAACGCGTGGACTGGTCGTCGTGGGTGGCTCTCCACAGGCATTAGCGAGTCCTAGAGAAGGATCCACGAGGAGTCCACGGCTGCCTTGTGGGCGTGAGCATCAGGGAAGAAAAGTGAGGCTCCTGCAAGAGGGAGAAGCTCTGTGAGGTGGCTGTGGCTGTCCACAGCCCATTCAGCTCAGACTCCTCAAAGCCCCGAGTGCTCTCTGTGTGTGTGTGTGTGTGTGTGTGAGTGAGAGAGAGAGAGCATAGGCAGGGGTGGGAGGGGGAAAGCCATTGGAGCTGCCACATGGGACAGCGCACCTTGGACCCTGCTCTGCTTGCCACAGAGAAGCGGAGCAGCCGTGGCTCCAAGGGCCAGGGCTGAGCTTTGAGAGCCCACTCTGGGTGCCCGTTCTACAGGCTTTACTCGGCACTGCACCACAGTACGGGTGTGTGTGCGTGTGTGCCTCCCTCTCATGGCCCCCTTTAGCTCTCCCGATCTCGCAGCTCTTGCCAAGCAGACTTGCTTTCTTTACGCCTTCTGTGCTGTTTGAGGAGAGGCTTCCTCTCGGTTGGCGCCTTTCTCTCCAGCCTTTGGCAGCTTTCCATTCTGTGTTTGGCGGGTGCCGCAGGCGCCTTACGAAACCCACCTGCTGTATTTGCAAGTACCAAAGTGTCGCTCTCAGCCTCTCCTCCCTCCCTGCTGCATACCACCTTTTTCTCTTCCTCTCCTCCCCCCTTTCTTCTTTCTTGGTACGTTGGTCTGCTCCAAATCCATGCGCTGGAGCAGGGAACAAAGGACTTCGGAAGGCAAGTGGCTCCTCCCCGCCACCCCGTGTCCCCAGTGCCCGTGGCCTATTTCTCCTCTTTGCCGTTGCTGCTCTACTCTTCCCCTCCCCAACGGCTTGAGCAGCCGTCTCTTGCTTGTTAGTCGAGGCTGATGGTTCTGGTGAAACAGAGCCAGCGGTTTACTAAAACAAATTAAATGGCAAGGCTTCTTTCTTCTTTTGTGTGTTACAGAAGGGGTGGCCCCTGCCTGTCAGCCAGGCAGGGGGAGTCTGACTCTCTCCCACAGCAGACCTGAGAGATCTGTTAAGCTCTGTCTGTCTTTCTCTCCCAAGCAGTCCGCAAAGATGTTGGTAGCGTGTCATGTAGCTCCCCCCCCCCCCCCCCGTTACTAAAGGTCCGATGCCTGACTCTTTTAGAAGCCGCTGCACTGCTGAGCTGCGGCCACTAGCTGGTGCATGGAAGCCAAGCAAGAGTTTGTCCCCGTTTCCCTGACATTATACAATATATTGCACTAATTAAAATGGAGCATTAGCTTATCCTGAAATGCTATTTCGGTGACTAATATACACAAGTTACTGTAATTGTTTCCTGTGCATTCCATTGATAAAAAAATATCCCTCTTGTGCTGAATGTAGCAAGAGTCTAAAAATAAAATTCTGCCTGCCTTTGTCCCCGGAACCGGGAAGGATCTCAGTTTTCCTTGTTGCTTTTGTTTCCAGGTTTGATTCAGAAGGGCAGCTTCTGGAGTCCACCTCCATCTCGAGCACACGAGGTATGCCCATGGCGGGTGGAAACACGTACTGGAAGACCCTGTACGAGGCCAAAGCAGAAAACCTGGGGCAGGGAGATAAGGTAAAGTGGGAGCATGGAATGGCTGGAGCCAGAATACGGACTGTCCCTTCCCTCGGGACTTTTGGCAGGTTGGGTAGGAAGGTGGTGGCCGGGAGACGAGGCAGGATCCACTGGGCTCCACTGCTCCCGCTGGACGGGCTGGTTCGGGTCCCCACTCCACCACGGGCCTGATGAGCTTCGGGCAAATGGGCCCCCAACCTCAGTTGCCTTTCCTGCGACCTTGGCTGTGCGCAGTCATCTGAAAACGTTGCCATACCTTCTGGAAACAGTCCAGAGCCAGAACAGGACGAAGCCCGGCACAACATCTAGAACTGACGTCATGCTAGCGGAGGGAAGCTTCAAAAAGACGACGGTCCGTTTAAAGGTCGGTCTTCATAATGGCCAGTTGTTGTGTCTAGAGAAATAGGGATGAGCAGGAGTACTTCTCCTTAGTGTTCTAAGATTGACCGTCCAACCATCCACTCCAGCTCACACGGCCGTGGGGGTAGAGACAACGGGGGATTTTAGTCCCAAAACCTAGTCAAAGGGCACCCGGGGGAGGAAAGCCAGTTTGGCTCTTAATAAATCACAACCGGGCTTGCGTGTGCCACATTCGTAATAGCAGGGAGTATTTATGCCAGAGCGGAGCGTGTTCCTCAGCCAGCTCAATTAATTCGTTCTCTAAGTAGTTGATCCATTAATCAGTCAATTAAAGCACACAGACTCACGGCACAATATCTCCATTCAGGTGCTGTGTTGAGGGTGTTGTTCTAATGAATGCAGCTCTTTATCTTCTCCCTCAATAACGCGGGCGCCGCTGTGCCCGACTCAGCACAGGGAGTTTGCTTCGGGAGGCGAAGGAGCAACAAGTGGGAACCCTTCAGGTTTTTTTAAACAGGACGCGAATTCGGTAGCGGTGCCTGTTGAGGGTCGGAGCTGAGGTTAATTTTAAGGGAGTTGATAGCCGCAGGATCGGGCCTCCCTGCGGAGGATCCTGATCCCTGGGCAGAGAACCTGTCTTCTTTGCCCAGGTTGCTCCTCCTCCTTAGAATCATAGGTTCTTTGTGGCCTCCATGGATTACCCATACGGGTTTCGCAGGACACATGTGCGGATCTTTGGAACATTCTAGAGCTTAAAAGAATAGATCATTAGTCTCCTGTCCCTCCCACTTCGTGCGTCTTAGAATCGTAGAAGAGTGAAGTTGGAAGGGGCCTATAAGGCCATCAAGTCCAACCCTCTCCTGGATGCAGGAGTACAAATCTTGTCCCACTCTCTTGTCCTCCTGTTTAGGCCGACTACTTCAGCTGTGTGGGCACGGTGGTCTATCTCCGGAAGGAGAACTGCATGTACCAGGCGTGTCCCTCCCCGGACTGCAATAAGAAAGTGATCGATGAACAGAACGGGCTCTATCGCTGTGAAAAATGCGACCGGGAATTCCCCAATTTCAAGTACCGCATGATCCTCTCGGTGAGTCGCGGAACAGGGGAGAATGGCAGGGCGGAGAAGCCATGAGCGGCAAACTCGCGTCCTCTTTGTAGTGAAGATCCTTGGTGGCCAGAGAAGAGATCTCTGGTCTGGTCTGGGGTTGAGTGAAAGAGAGAGGGAGGACTGAGCTGCTATTTTTCTTTAAAAATAAAAAAGTTGGGGAGGGGAAAAGACAAGTGCCCAAGAGCATCTTGGGGGCAGGGTTTGCTCAACCAGTCACTGTTGAGCATGGATTTTTTTCCAGGCCTTCAGAAGGTGCTGGGAGGTGCACTTGATTTTGGGTGGAGCACCTTCTGTTGGCAGATGGGAACACCGGTAGCCTCCGATCAGTCCCCAGGTGCAGTTTGCCCAAAGACTGCCCAAACCTGGGATCCCTCTAGGTGTGTGGGGTGGCAGTTCCCATCCCCCCCAGCCACTGGCTGTGCAGGATGGGGTGCTGGAGTGTTCACCCTTCCCATCCAGAGGGACTCCCGGTCAAAGAGGCAGCCGTTCCGGTGGTCTGACCCCCGAGGGTGCAGCGTCCTCCTTTTCCGATCCACGCTCACTCTGCAGGTCAGAGTCCCTCCGGCGGGCTCTCGTCTCTGGAGGGCTAAGCTTTTTCCTCGTCCTGTGCCTTGCCTGTGGCTTTTCTGGCCGTGGCCTCGGTGCCAGGCCCCTTTCCCTTTTGCCCCACCTCTGTTGTGTGCTGCCGGGCCTTCTGCGTGGCTGGTGGAGGAGACCGGCTTGTCTTCCTCCCACGTGGAGGCAGAGGCGTCTCGTGGGGGTGTTTGCCGGCTCCTCCTGGCGTCCTCTCGTCACGCTGAGGCAGCCTGAAACGGACACAGATGAGGAGAGGAGCGAGGAGTCTTCGTGCCCCTCCTCCTGGGGCTTTTTTTCTGCCCGGCCCGTTGACTTCCGTCTTTGCGTCATACGCAGAACCTCTGCTGAGCCCCCTCCGTGTCTTTGTCAGGAAGATAAGCTAATGCGGAATGGCGTTTCGGGGGGGGGGCGGTAATTGCCCTTATTCAGCTGGTCCCTATATTTAGTTGCCTTTTTTCCCTTCTTTTTTTGCCGCTAATGTTCTGCCTCTCGCACGTTAATGGGGCCGGCGTTGGGGCCGGGTGCGTCGGAGAGGGGCTGCCGCTGTGAGGCCTGCCCGCAGCCCCAGAGCACTGCTGCCTTCCCCCCTCTCTTCGCCTCGCAAAAGTGCCCTGAAATTAGGGCCCTTGGACTTGCCTTTAGAAGCTCCCAGGCAGGGAGCCGGGAGGAGGGGACCTTCCCAGCGCCGGCGGCTGCTGGGGCGGCGGCTGGAGGCTTCGCTTTGCCTAATCGGGCGACTCAACGAACAGCCTCTCCAAATAGATGGCCTCACCTGATTAGAATGTTTGAGAATATAAAAAGTGTCCCCCTGGGGTGGGGTGGGGTGGGGTGTGGGGGGGAAACGGTTTATTGTGTGGAGGGGAGGGAGGGAGGGAGGGAGAAGTGGTTGATGGTGGATTGTGGCTACTCCAATTTTCCCTCCTTCGTTTATTCTGCTCCTCTCTCGGGGAGGGGCGAGGGGCGAGTTGCCTTGTGCTATAGGAAAGCATTGGTGGCTCTTTCTGTGCTCCAGGGCTGCAGAAGGGCTCTCTCTGTGTGTGTCCGTGCATGGAAGCCGTTGGGCTGTAAGACCCACGGTTAGGAGTTCCTCTTCAGTCAAGATAGCTGCGCTGGTGGACCTGCTGCCACTGGCTGGACCTCCCCCCCCCCCAGGCGTGGGCCATCCTTGGGAGGCCTTCTTGCCTCTCCCCCCCCGGGGGGGGCGCAGCTGGCTTCTCTGCGTGTCCTCCCAGCTCTAGCCTGGCCAGCGCTTGGTGTCCCTTGCTCTTCCATCTTACGCCCAGAGTAAGGTGCCTCCACCTGGTCCACGCTGGAGGCGGGTCTCAGCCGGTTGAGCTGGTGAGAGCCTGGGTGCCTCTTGTCTTGTGGTGTGTCTTCACCCCACCTTCATTCCCACCACTGTTTCCAAAGTTCATCTTGACTTTAAAAGCAGACAAAACCAGGAAGCTTCCCGAAGGCCTCGGTGCTCCTTCCTCCATGACGCTGGAGCACCGCTTTAAATATGTAGTGTCTTCACGGTCGGGAGAGAGACTTAAGGGTACAGGCTCCAAAAGCCGCACTGAGCCCCCCAGTGGCTTCTTTCCCCTGCTCTCCTCTTGTCGCTTCGGAGGTAGGCTCTCTGCGCTTCCAGGTTGGGGGAGCGTCTCCATCAAGGCCCCCCCCAATGCAGAAAGGAGGTTCCCTTGGTTCCTAGAGTTTCCTCTGGCCTTCAGGGGGTGGAGGCTGTTGCCCTCCTAGCCTCGCTCTGTTTGATCCTGAAAGCACGGTGCCTCTCTACTCGCTGAGCGAATGAGGATGCTGCCAAAGATTCGCGTCAGTTTTGGCCACCTTTGGGCTCCTATAGATCAGTGCAAAATTCTCCATTCCCAAGACCAAATGCCTTCTGGGTTTTCCCCTTCAAAAGTAAAAGGTTCGCATCTGCAGCAACCGCTGCCGGTCCGCCCACCCAACTGATGCTTTTGAGGGGGGGGGAGGAAAAGAAGCGGCAGCAACAAACAAGCCCAAGCTTTTATCCAGTGTCCCTGAAGCTAAAGAGCAGCCCTCTCAGTTCTGTGCAATTAATTTCTATTAAGCGGCTGGGGTTTGCACACACAAAGAAGAACGTCCTTGGCATGAGGAGGGTTGTTGGAGAGCAGCCGCAAGAAATCTCAGCCAGTCCTTGAGTCTGAGAAGAAGAAGAAGAAGAAGGCCCATTCCCCTCCTGAGGGGCAAGTTGAGGATTCACGCTCCTCGGGGGACTCCTGTGCTTGTTGGCCCCTCCACCCAGGAATCTCCCCCACCCCCACCCCGTGGAGGCAGGGAGGCCCCCTACCCAAGCAGCCAACAGGTTGTGGGTTTTTTAAAATCTCATTTTTGCTAAAGAAGGAGCTTCAGTGGCAGGAGACGTGCCACCCCGCTTGCTCTTTTAAATGGCCAGGTCCCTCCCTTGTCCATTCTCATTTCTGTTGTGAGCCGCCTTGGGGAGGGAGTCTTGCATGGGGAGAAAGGAGGGGTATCAATTAAGCAAATAATGGAGTAGAAGACAGGCCGGACAGGGAGGGACTCGTTCACAGCCCTCTGGATATGTTCCACTGGACATTCTGGCGCCTTGGGGAGGGGGCCGGGGTTAGGGGAAAAGAGGCTTTCCTCTCTTGTCCCCCCAGAGGCTCCTCCGCAGCTGTGTGTCCGGCTGTTAACGGTTTGTGTTCCTCTTCCTCTCCCAGGTGAACATTGCCGACTTTCAGGAGAACCAGTGGCTCACGTGTTTCCAGGAGTCTGCGGAGACCATCCTGGGGCAGAACACCGTGTATCTTGGAGAGCTGAAGGAAAAGGTCAGGTGACTCGCTGTGCTGCTGTTCCGGGCAGGGGTCATGGAGAACCTTTTGCAGGGCGGGCGTGGGCCCGTTACCTTCCGGCTGTCTTGGAGTCAGCAGCTGTTCCCCAGGTTTTTCACAAATTGCCATCTGAACATTGCCCTTCAGCAGCAGATGGGTTTCCAGAAAGGCCCATCTTTTGGGCTCCTCTTCCTTTTAAGTCCTGTGGTTGGTTTCATTTCTGTGGAGAGCAGAGCTTGCCTTTTGCATTTGCCATTGGCCGGCTCTGCCTGCGCCGCCAGAGGACTTCCTGCTGGTGGAATAAAACTGTTTGCTGGGTGGAATTTGGCTTCTGCACAGCAAGGCGCCTCTTCCTTGGCAGATTCTGCTGCTGGGAAGGAAAGTATCATTTCTACCCTTTCCCTTCTCTGCAAATGAGGAGGTGGTGGCCAGCGAGCGTGCCGTACTCTGTTGGGGTGGAAGACACACCTATGGCGTTTCTGGGAATGGTATCTTCCCGCCTTGTCACGCTCAAAGCCACCCAGTTGGTGGGGCAAAGGCCAGCTGGAGCACAACACGGGAAGAGCATTTATTTCTCAGCGTCTGCACAGGCCACATTGCTGAGAGACCGCGGCCCGCCCAGCCGTTAATCTGAATCTCTCTCTCACTCTCTCTCTGAGCTCGCTCCTGCCTCACGTAAGGCTAGAGAGAGCAGCTTAAAAGGCTGTGAGGCTTCTTCATTGCCACCAGAGAGAAGAGGTCAGTGCTAGTACAGATTCATGGCCGTGTGCCAGTTGAGAAAGGCCAAGCCGCCTGTGGAGCTTGGGAGGAGATGTCCCAACTGGGAAGGATGGGCCTGGCCCACCTGCTCCCATTTCAGCTCCTCATTTTGACCCTTAAAGGCTTAGGGGTTCGTGAATGGAAATGGAGGGGGCCTCTGACAGCCGCCTTTAGATTTCTGATGGGTCGTCATGTGAAAGATGGACGTTCTGATGAAATGAGAACCAGTGAGTGGGGACAGGTGACCCTGGAAGGAGGCAGACTCTCTTTCCTGGGAGGTGCTCAGACAGGAGTTAGGCAGCCATCTGCCAGGAATCTTGGCGCTGTGGGATCCCTGCACGGGCTAGACTTGATGACCCTTGGAGTCTTTGCCAGCAGTCCAGGATTCCAGCCCTCCAGCCAGCCGGCCTTCCTCATCTGCTCCCTTCGAAAGAGCTGGTGCTTCAAACATCACGGGGTTTGCCAGATAAGCTGGGAAGGCAGGCTGACTGCCCCTGATAAGGCGCCTGCCCCTGTCCCAATTTTAAGAGTTTTGTAATTAAGCCTCTCCTTTAATTGCTGTTGAGGTGCTTCATGCCTTCGGCCAACATTGCCTCCGTTCCAGCAGCCAGTCCTCAGCTTGGCCCTGGAAAGTGATCCCCCCCTACCTTTGGGGTTTGAGTGCTGCCTCTCCTTTGCCCCGGCAGTTCTCCTTCTGTAGAAGAGCAGAAGGCTCCTCTTTCATTTCGTTTCCTTCTGCCTTTGCCCCTCCCCGCTTGCAACCCCCACAGTGGAGCCGTTTTCTCCGGCAAAAGTGACCTCGGGACTGATGGAGCCATTGACATCGGTCGCTCTTGTTTTTCCACAGAATGAGCGGGCATTTGAAGAAGTGTTTCAGAATGCCAACTTCTCCACCTATGAATTCCGGATCAGAGTCAAGCTCGAGACTTTCAACGTAAGCCAGATCTGCAAGTTTCTCTTGCTCTCCTTTCCTTTTCTCTCTCTCTTCCCCCCAAAAGCCTTAAAAATGGAGAAACTGGAAGTCTCTCTGGATTTGCTTTTGTGGATTTTGACTCTTCTGGGAAATTGCACTGTCTTTGAAAGCCTAATAAAATACAGATATAATCACATTGTAGAAGCTTGTGGGGGGGGGGGGAGGAGAGAGCAGAACTCACCCAACAAACAGCCTTGTGCCATTCCTGCCCCTTGGATCATCCCATACTGGGGGGGGGGGGGAGAGAATTTTGTGTTGGTCTGTAGGAGTCCAAACTAAATTTAGACCTGTCCCTTGCATGGAAGCTGGAATGGAGGTTGTGTCTGCTCTAGCAGCCGAGGTGGGTGTGGCGCCGACTCCAGAGCCCAGAGCATCCTGGGGCTTTAGCAGCCCAGTGAGGAGAGTGAGATTCGTAACCCTTCCGTAGCCCAATTTTTGACTCATAGCTTTAGAGTCACGGGGCCTGAGTCTTTTAGGTGACCCAGCTTGGAAAGACAGCTAGCTCTCATGGTGGGCTGTTTATGGGATTATTATGGGAGTGGCAGTCCATCGCCCCTGGCAGTGCATTACCTAGAGACCTCCCCTGAGGGAAACCTCATATCCCTCCTGCCCAGATTCGGTCAGCACCCCATCCGAATGTCTCCGGCTGATGTATTCCAAAGCCCCAGAGACCTGCTGCTGCTGCTGGTGGTGGTAGGGCTGGGTTTCCCTTTGCTCCCAGCATGACTGCTGCTCTTCTTTCCTTAACGCTTAGTTGGCGGAGAGTGGTTTGTCCGTAGAGGCTGGTCCTATCATCCCCCTTTGGAGGCTGAGGGTTAGGGTTGCAGCCTGAGGCGGTGGCTGTGTGCGTTTGAGCCACCTTGGGACACGTGGCCTGCGCCCCTCTCCGCAGCTGCAGCCGTGGCACCTCCTTCCCTTCTCCCGGAACCCCCCTCCCCTTCCCCACAGGACAGGACCTTGCGCTCGCCCATGGCCCGGCCTCCCTTGGCCCAGCTTTCTCAGTTGATTCTGGGCTTGCCTCAATGCCAGAAGCTCTGGAAACCGCTGCTGGTCCAGCCTGGTCTTTGCCTTCACCTGAAGCTTTCTCTTGCTCTTCCCAAGGACGAATCGCGCCTGAAGGCGACCGCGATGGAGGTGAAGCCTGTCAACCACAAGGAGTACGGCAAGCGCCTCATCGCGGCCATCCGGAAGAACGCCGCCCTGCTAGGCTGAGGTGTCGGCTGGCAGGCCGGCCAGCTGGCTTCAAGGCAGGACTGAGTCTCCTCTGTAGAACAATAAGCCACCTAGGTTTAAGTTGGTTCCCCATCCCACCTTCCGGCTGCTCCTTTGTTTGCTGGTGCCTGTTCCAATGCCCGGCAGCCTTTTCTTGACGGACCTGCTCAACTCCTGTGGTGTGGCAGGCGTGGGATGTGCTTGCTCACGGCATCTCCCTGGGCTGGGCTGGGCTGGGCTGGGCTGGGCCGAGCTGGAAGGGAGAGTCTGCCAGGGCGGCAGAACTGGGGTGGGCCGGGGCCCTGTTGTTGTGATTAGCCAAGACGAGAGGCCTGAAAGGTTGAAAAGGCCTCCTGTGTTTTTCACCCTGAAATTCCCCAAAGGCTCCAATTGGAGGAGGAGGAGGAGGAGGAGGAGGCAACTGGGGCCTCTAGTCCTGGATGGTGCGATCCGGATGGGCGCAGCCGGCTCTCTTCCTCAGTGCTCCCAGGAGGGCCCTCCGCCCCTCTCTTCCCCTTCTTCCCTGTGCCTTCAAAGACTCCCTCCCTCCCTCTCTCCCTTCTACAGGTGCCAGGCAGTTGTTAATGCTTGGAATGGCAATACGGTAGAATTATTAATCAAAGGCGTATCTCTTCTATCTGAAGAATATCCTTCCTTCAGGGTTTAATAGACTGAGTCAGATGGGCCTGATATTAATCAAAATTGTCTCTTCTGAGAGCAGCTGATAAGCGTTGACTCTTCCTCCCCTTGGGAAATCTCGGCAACTACAAAGCAGCCCTTTAGTTTTTCACTTCAATTAATATTTCATTTTTTTCCCTTCAGCTGCCGACTGTGGTGCCTTGCTACCTGTCCATATATATAAAACTTTTTTTTTTTTTTTGCGTTTGTCTGTGAACAAAATTCCTTTTAGGCTTGTTTGTTACCAGCACAAATGGCTGGGAAGCGCGCCTTCAAAAGGGGTTGGGTGGTGCTTTCCCCATGTTTTTTCTCAATAAAGAGCATTTAGTTTCTGCCTCTTCTGTGGGCTCCACTTTCTGCAAACGGCAGCGTTTTTTCCATTACTGGAAAGCAATTAATTAGTTTCCGTAATACGTTTTCACTTGGGGGAGATGTTACCTTATTATTGGTGCTGAGGTTGGCTGGGTGTGGGGAGTGGAAATTTCTCCACCTCGAGCTGGCGAGCGAAACATGAAACACGATTGGGCTCGGCTGGGGGGGGAGGGTGGATGGGGTGGGAGAGTGATCCGTCAACAAACGCTGGCCCCGCAGCACAGAAGCTGAACGAGGAGCAGGGTTGCTGGCCTTTCCAGCGAGTCGGGCTGGGCTCCGCGGAGCTTCTAATCGCATTAATTATGCATTCTTGGGCTGCAGCAAAGCGTTGAATGCACAGCTCTGAGCAGCCGGGCGGGGTTGCACTTGGCCTGTGGGGGTGAGTCAGAAGGTTACTCGGGAGCCAGGCAGGCGCAGGAGGGCCCTCTTGGTCCACGTGTGGAGCTGCACACTCGTTTCTCCTCTTCCTTCTCTGGGCACAGACAGGCGAATGCCCCTTCTCTCTCCCCTGGCCTTCTGGAAAACCCCATCTCCCCTTCCACCCTCCCCCCCCCCGGGACCACCTGCTGCTCAACCATGAGCCCTCCCCAGGAGTCCCTGGAGTTCCCTACCAGGTCACTTTGATGGCTGCCTCTCACCTTGCTCTAGGAAGCGTCTGCTGATTTACAGCGTTACAGGCACTTCTGATAGACACATGGGTGGGTTTTTGGGATCCTCTCTTTGCCCCGCTAGCCTTCCATTTGCCTTTCCCCCCGCCACCGCCCCAGAACTGGATGTGATGGGAGGCTGGGTGTCCACCCAGCAGGTGGGGAAGTCCTCTGGGTTCATGAGAGACTGGGGAGGAGGAGGGGTGTGGGAACCAGCAGGTCTTGGATATTGTCCCTCTCCCTGACGTGGCTGGCGCCGCCGGCCCCTCCCAGTGACCCAAGCCCTCTTCCCCACTGATCCTGTCCTGATGGGGGGAAAGGCAAGGAGTCATGACCTGTTGTCACTCTGGGAAGGAAAGCAGCGATAAAGAGCAGCCAGGCTTGGCAGTTGATCAGCTTTACCTTCACACTGGTGGGTGGGGTGGGGAAGGCGGGAGGCGGGTGGCATCCTCTTCCATCGTCCCTGCTAAGCTGTGGGGTGGGGGTGGGGAGCAGAGGCAGCGAGGAGAGGATAGAGAGCCATTTCCCTTCCAGTTGTGAAATGTTCCTTGAATCCCCTTGTGCCTTCTTGTTCCAGGACTGAAAAACGGGTAGTGATGAGCTGATCCCTGTCTGTTTCAGATACTTTATGCTCTCCATTAAAGGCCCCAGAGGGTCCCTGATGGCTTGCGCTGACATTTTGAACGCGGTAGGTCCAAAATACCTCTCCCGCCCCTCCACCACCGCCATTTCTCTCAGGCTCTTTGCCCGCCCCCCACTTAAGCTCAGCTCTGAGCAGTATAAATATTATTGATCGGGGTATTTAATACACTAATGAAACAGACAGATATCGACAGCGTAATTAATACACTCCCTAAAAGTGAAGTTTGGCAGTGTGGAGAGAGAGAATGAGAGAGAGAAAGCTGTATTGACTGGCGATCTTCTGCCAGCCTGAGCGGCCTTATTTATAGCAAAGGCGGCCGATCCCTTTCCGTGTTGTGAGTCAGTCCGGCTTAACATTTGCTACAGAGCGTGCTTGCTCTCTCCCTCCCTCCCTCTCCATCTCCCCCCCTCAACCACTTACCTCCTCAAAGGTTTTCCATTTATCTGCGGGGGTGCTAAAATTCTCCAGCATTCAGAGAAATTTCCCACCTATTGTACAGTTTCTTTGCAAAGAAATGCAGGAGTGTTTGTTTGAATGGGCTTCTTCTCCAGGGAAGGTGTTCTCCTAACGCCCTCCACCCGCCTCGGCTTTTCAGATGGTGTGCCGGCCCTCCCTTCCTCGTGGGGTGCAGTCAGTTTCTGGTAGGGCGCGCGCGCACATACACGCTCGCCACAGCCTTACTCGGCCTGGCTTCCGGAGGTCCGTTGAGTCCCTGGAGGGGAGACTGCCTGGGCAGGAAGCTGGCCGGAAGGACCCCCTGCCGAGCCGGTCTCCCTCCCTCGCGGCCTCTTAGGATTTGGTAACTCTGGGCAGAATGAACCGGTGGGCAGAACCCGTCTAAGCGAAGGTAGCTTTCTGGGAGCCTTCCGTGACATATTGGGGGGGGGGCGGTTTGCAGTCCAGCGCCTCCAGAGGGAGGGAGGGAGCAAGGGGTCCGTCTCGGCCACCCCTCCTGGTCCTGCGCTCTTGGCCTGCTGCCGCCGCTGCGTCCGCATCAGGGGATTGCGCCTTTTGAGCTACACGTGTGCGAAAAGGTGGCCTTCCGGGTGTTGCGCCCGAGCCGTGTGGGTCTGTCTTGTCTCATTGGACAAGGGCACACAAAGCCCCTTGGACTGCATGCCGTAGAGCAGCAAGCGACAGGCACCCCGCTGGAGTTGCTGCGTCTTCCGAGTGGAGCGGTGGTCTTGCCCTGCTTCTGTGCTCCCTCCCCTTGCGCCCAGACCAGAAGGGCGGTTTCTGCAGCCAGCTGCCGGCTGCACCTGGCCCTTCCCTTCCTTCCAGACTGGTTCTGCTTTTCCGCCTCCTCTCTTTTCTCCCCCACCCCAGCTGTATCTCGAGTCCGAAACCATTTTCCTGATGGGCTTGATAATGAGGTGAAGTACGAGCATTGCATAAATGCACCTTAAGTATCGCAGGCACTCTGTGAAGTAGCGGAACATCTTAAGACCAACCGGGTGGAGCGATTTGCGTCTAATTCAGGAGCTGGCAGAACGGAGTGCCCCCCCCCCACCCCCACCATTGTGCCGCTTCCTCCTTCCCTGTTTCAAGCAGGGGGTGGGGGGGTGGGGTGGGGCGCATAAAACCTTCTAGCTCCCAAGTGTATTCCTTTCCTGGTAATTGGCGCTTGTGCTGTCATTAAAAATGACAGCTTTCTCTGGATAATATCCCTACCTAGCACTTGTAAAAATGCAGTGAACATAACCTATATTTAACTTGCATTATCTAGAGTTCTCTCCTGGCGGCTGCTTCCTCCAGAATCCCAGGCTGCTTGACGAACATGTGAAGCGGTCTTGTACTGAGCGAAACCACTGGGCCGCCGGGCCCAGCCTCGCCGGAGGGAGAGCGATCGGAGAGCAGCGGCCGCCGGTCCGAGAGTGAAGTGGAGCCGTGGGGTGGGCTGATCTTGAGCCTTTTTAAAAAAGAGGCTCTTTACTGGGAGGGCAGTTGCTTTCCTCTTAGCGATCCCTTCCTCTGCGCTTTTTGCTGCTTTGTCTCTCCCCACGAGGTGCCGGTGGCAACACGGCTGGCGGCCTCGCCCTGCTTGGTGGTCTCTGTTGCACTCAACGGGGCCCCCACCTTGCATTCCGTTGCAAAGTCCCAAGAAAGGAGCCCCCCCCCCCAGTTCTGCACCTGCTCTCCTCATGCCAGCCGGGGCTGGTGGGGAGAATACATTGCAACGAGGAAGGGGTGGAGAGCTGCCTCTCCCTCACCTTGGTTCTTTGCCCCTCTGACTATGTTAAGCCTGGGAGATATTTCTCTCTCTCTCCCTCCATGTCAGGTCCGACAGGTGCTTATGCCACCCACCCCACTTTTGGTCAGAGGTGTGTGCATTTGCAGGGTCAACAACAGCGCCTTTCCTCTCTTTTGGGAAGAAGCCAGGCCGTCCCACTCCCTCCCTCCCACCCGCCCGCCTGCCCCCTCCTCCTCCTCCTCCTGGACCTTTTGTCAAGCCTGGAGGGGCTGCACAGCCCTAGAGTCACTCACTGCTCTTGCCACAATCTGTTTCCCCCTCCTCTGCCTGGAATCCGCCTTCCGTGCAGGAGCCACTAATTAAGCAGCCAAATGGCTTGCCATATGAAGCAGGGCCTGGCAAGCGATGAGCCAACGAGTGAGCAAACGTCTTCCAGGGGGACGCCAGGATCCCTCTGTAGCCCTTTTGGATGGAAGAGAAGCACACCCCAGCGGAGGCTATTCTCTGTCACCACCCGTCCCTCTTTTCAGCCCAGTGGCCCCTGGATTGGCAGAGGAGCAGAGGGGGCTGACCTCTTCTTGAGCCCGACCTTTCACCTCCTCATCTCCTAGGGTCATCCAGGCTGGACTGACAGCCGTAGCTCTCTGGAGACCGCGGGCAGAGTTCTCTTCTGGGCCTTTCTGGAGGTGATGCCAAGGACTGAACCCAGAACCTTCTGCCTGCCCAGGAGGCAGTTTTGCTCTGGCCAAGGTCCTAGTCCTCATGGTTCTGAGCTGAGGCTATGATCCTGAGTAGAGAGATAGGAGAGGACTTCCAGGGGAGTCAGCAGCGCCTCAGTCCCCCTGACCTGGTGCCTCCAACTGGTCTCTTGCCCTGCCTTGAGGTCCCTGGGATTCCCACCAGACCTCCCTGCCCAGCTTCCTCAGTCACATGAGGTTGCAGGGAGGTATTTGGGATCATATGCGAGGGCCTGGTTGCATTCGGGTGGAGATGGGGCCCACCTTCTTGCAGGAGGGGGGGGGTCAGCCTTTCCATTTAACCTTGCGCAGGCCACATTTAAGTGAAAGCCATTCACCCTTCTCTGCTGGGGGGGGGGGAGGGAGATGAGAGAGGGAGGCTTCTCCCCTATGGGGGAGCTGATCCTGGTGAAATTGGCTCCATCCCTCTCTTCTCCTCCTCTGCCACCTTCCTGCCAAACTCCAGCTCATACGGCGGTGCAGGGAGAGATTTCCTCTCTGGGTAAGAGGTCCCTTGCTACTACTCGTGAAGAGCAGCATCGCCTTGGCAGTCGGTCTGAGTGGCTGCCACCTTTATTTAGTGCCTTCATTACCCCGAAGCCTCCAGGCTGTGGCGTTGGCAGCTTTTGCACAGGCTGGTCCTTGAGGATCGGTGTCCCTCCTCAGATCAGCAGCCGCATGCCGGGTCGCTGTCCCCCCCGCTGCATTCCTTTCTTTAGCTGCAGATGAGTTTGCAGGGTCTGGAGGGGGACAGCTCTCTTACTCGAGGTCCATTTGAAGACAGGCTGGGGGCTGCGTGACCACTCCTGGTGCCATTTTTGTGGCTGGGGACGTTTCCCTGTCAAAAAGGCAGGTGTGTGAAAAGGAGAGCTCATTTTCCTGTCCTGGAAAGCCTCCGGCAGAGGTTGCTTTCCAGTAAAACAGGGCAGGAAGGCGCTTGAGAAAGACAAGGCAGAAAAGTGGCCTTCCAGCAGCTCTTGGCTTTAGGTTCCCTCCTTGTTCATGCTCGCTTTGGGGGCTGGCAAGGGGCCTCCAGGGGGTGGGCAAGGGGCCGCCAGGCCCCCTGCATGATTTTCCAGCCGGTCTCTCCAAGGGCCTTGTAGGATTTCGGTTTGGACGCCGACCATGCCTTCTTTCTTGGCCATCTGCTTCTCGCAGGGCAGTGGGAGTGAAATGACGAAGATGTGCCTCCGTCAATTTCTATAATGGGGGTGAGGGGGGGGGACAGCCCGGGTTGAGAGGGAGCTAAATGCTGGCACAAGCCCCACCGTCACCGTCCTCCCTAGCTCTTCAGGAATGGCAGTCATGGAAGGCTGGCTCCCGTCACTGTCATGGTGCAGGAGGGTATTTATAACTGGGATGCTAATTGGTCCTATCCCTCCCCCTCCCCCCCCCCCCAAATTGACTCATAAAGAAGAAATTGCCGGCTCTTCCATGCTGGATCCCTGCCAGTGAAATTAATCCGTTCGGATTGTTCGGGGAAGTTTGACTTCCTCTGATTTCGGGGGGGGGGGAGACGGGCCATGTTGGTTTGTCTGTCTGTCTGTCTTGCAGCTGCCTCCGGTGCAGCCCTCCTCAAGTCTCCTCGGTGAGGAGGTGTAAAAAAAGGACTTGGCAAGACTTGCGAAGCCGATCCGTGTGCCTACAAAAGGGTTAAAGAGTCTGGCAAGGGATGCCCACAAGAAGCGAGGGGTCCACGCTCACCAGCTTCTGATCCATTAAGTTCAGGGCTGCTCTTCTCCAGCGGGTTTTCCCTTGGTTTTCCTTCTGAGGAAGTCGCAGGGCCGAAGAGCAGCCGCCGAGCTTCTGAGGGAAGACCTTTTCTTCCCAACTTCATTGTTCAGTCAGGGACGATAACGGCCTTTGCAAGAAAGCTGCACCCCACAGATCGTGACGGGGAAGTCCCCAAACCGGCTGCCCTCCATCCGGGCGTCTTAGAAGAAGCCCACACTCGGCTCCGTCGCCCGTCGGGCTCTGCAGGGCCCGGTTGCTGGGATTTGCTTCTCTTCTGCCCCTTTCAGGCCGGACGGCCCTTGTCCAGCTCGGCCCGGTCTCCGGTGGGGGCTTCACCGCCAGCCCGCTGAGAGAGTGTCGCCCTTCTGCCCTTGTTCCTGCAGAGTGACCCGCCCGGGGGGGGGAGGGGGGAGTTTGGCCCTGTGTAAATAAATGGTCTGTGGCGGCTTCTGAGAGAGAGAGACTCCAGATGCGATTCCCTCATGAGGTGGGTAACTGTGTAGGAATTTGAACCCAGGCCTGTTTCCCTCTGTGCGCGTGCAGTGAGGGTGAGCTTGGCAGACTGAGGCTGGAAGTTCACTGCATTGGAGCAGTTTATAGAAACCCTTGAGAGCAGGCGGGGGGGGGGGGGAAGCAGCCGACCGGTGGCGGCCAGTTCCAGCGAGGAGGGCATAAAGGCTCCCAATGTGCTGGGGGGGGGGATTAGTTTTGAATTACTGCCTGCCTGTTTTAAATATCTCCTCTCCCTCCGAGGACTCCCATCGACAGCTTTTAGGGCAGCTTTGCGTGCGAGTGGGCTTCCCCTTCATGCCAGCGCTTTTGCTTTCGTTCTGCTGCTCTCTGGCTGGGAGGCGAGCCTGAAAGGGCCTCTCTTAACCCCCCCCCGCCGCCGCCCACCCTCGGGGTGGCTGCCCCCCTCCCTGCCTGGCTGTGCCCCTGGGGCCGCCGGGCCTCTCAGGGCTGGCGCCCGAGGCCCTGGGTGGTCATTCTGAGTGCTCCCGGCGACCGTCATTTGGGGTACCTGTTGAAAGGCTCCTCTGTGCCCTTCAGGTCTCCCCCCTCCCCTCGCTGTGTGATGCACGGGGGGGGCGCTCTGACCCCTGAAGGACTTGACAGGTATTGATCTGGGACGAGCCTCCACGGACAGGAGCAGCCCACCTCTTTGGATTGAGTGCAATTCTTTGTTCTTACGTAATAGTTACGATTACTGTGGGGGTCCTTCCATGCCTGAGCACCGAGGGGGGGGGCTCGGCTTTCCCCCTCCTCTCCACTTGTGTTAGGCCAGCCTGAGAGAGAAAGGGGGGGGGGGAGGAGAGAGACCGACCGACTCACAGCCCTGCCACGATTTTTGTGGCCTGTGGTGCCAAAACTCCCCAGTCGGGGCTCTTCTCCTCTAGCCCACTGACCTATAGATCTCTAGCCCCACTGACGTTCCTCAGGCTGCTTCTGGTGGCGCTTGAAGGCAAGGATGCCCCCCGGGGGGGGGAGAGAGCAGACCTCCCCTAGCAGGAGGTGCCGGGGAGGGGGAGAATGTGAGCTTCTTCCTCCCAAGGCGGCCGACCCCCAGAGTCCCCCAGGGGTCTTGCCCCCCCACCCCGCCCCTACCCAGTCTGCTCCTCAGCCCTTTGAGCGAAGGGGGGGGCAGGGACTGAAAGGGGGAAACTGTTCTGCATGCAGAGCCAGGGGTCGGCCCTTGACTGCCCCCCCCCCCCCATTTCTCCAAGGGACTCATTAATGCACTCTCCTACCTTGGTCTGGCAGTCAGGTCAGTAATTTGGGAACGAATTCTTAGGGAGATGGTGGTGTGTTAATTGAGTCAGACGCAGGAGGCCTCTTCCCCCAACCCAACCCGCCAGCCCTCCACCCCCCCCACTGGTTCCTGGGCGCTGGATCTCACTTGGGGGTGGGGGTGGTGGATGATTGATGCAGGGGAGGAGGGTGGAGGGAATGCTCCTGGGGGGTTAAGAAGCTTCATGGCTGAGAACGGGGGGGGGAGAGCACCTGCCTTCCTTTGGCCTGAGCGGGCGGGCGTCTGCGGGCACCAACCCTTCAAGCTCCTGGGAAAACCCTGGGTTGTTTCACCACCACCACCACCACCACCACCAAATGGACTGAGTCGGGTCCTTGCGGGGGGGGGGGGTGTGTGTCAGCTTCTGCTGGGAGCTGGATGCCCCCCATGGGGCCGGCTTCTGCACCTGGATTGTCACCCTCGGGGCCCAGGGAAGGTCTTCCCTCCTTGGTTTCTTCCCTCCGGCTTTGCCTTTGGTGAGCGAAAGGTGGGGTGGGGGGGTGGTTCTCTCCTCCTCCTCCCTCCTCTCCTTCATTCCCAAAATGATCCTGCAACGTAGGTGGGGTGAGAAAGTCCCAACACCTCCGCACACTCCCTGTGGTGCCCCGCCAGGTCTGGGGCTGCGTCAGAATCCCCCGAAAGGCCTGGCTGGCCCCATTTGTGGCAGGCACGCCTGGGTAAGAAGAGCCCCCCCTGCAGGGCGCGGGTCAGCCACCGTCAGCCCTCGTCTCTGGGAGAGTCTGGCGCAGACACCGTTTCTCCCTGCCCCAAAGTTCGGGGGGGGGGGCTTTGGGGCAGGCGCCGTCAGCACCCTTCCTGCGTGCCCTCCCACCCGACAGAGACCAAGGTGGGGGGAGAGAGAGGAAGGCAGCTCGGGCAGCAGGCCCCCCCCCTTCCCCAGCGCTCCTGGCCCCCTGTCGTGCTCTTGAACCCAGGAAGAAGCGCCTCGGGGGCGGGAAGAAGCCCCTTTAATCTAGCGGGTGACTAAGCGGCCGTCCCAGCAGGCGGCCCGCCGGGCTCCCTCTGATGTGCAGAGGCTCCCTGGGGGTCCCCTTGCCGGGGCCTGGGGCCGGCCGGCCGATGAGCTCCCGAAAGAAGGGCAGAGGCAGAAGAAGGCGGCGCGAGAGCCCCCCCAGCCCCCCCCGGGACCCCCTCCGACATTCGCTCAGAGGCACCGAGTGTGCCTTTCGCGGGGAAGCCTTCGGGTTCTGCTGGGCCTTTGGCTTCTCGCTCTCTTTTTTTTAAAGGAGTCTTAAAACTTTGTTTTCCAGCAAAGCGTCAAACCTTCCCCGGCTCTGCCGTGTGGCTCTTTTGAGCTGCTCTGGAGGTTTTGTCCCCAAACCCTTGGGAGTGGGCAAAAGCCACCCGGCCTCACGACCCCAAGCCCAGTGAATTCCGACCAGAGGGCCGGGGAAGGCGGTGGAGCCCTCCTCTTGCGCCTGAGGCACCTCTTGGCACCGAGGAGGCCTGGAGTGGCCCATTTCCACCGGTTAGCATCTGGAAAGGACCCCAAGAAAGAACCCCTTCCAAACCCTACGGTTGCGTGACTCCATGCCATACGCACACAGCCCTCTCCCCATAAGCCCGTCCTCCTGCCCGACGAACCTCCTCGTCTCTGGGCGGGAGGGACCAGACCCCCCCCCCGGCCTCCCCGGCTGGCTGTCGTGGGCGTCTGCTGTGCTTGTTGTTTTGAACCTGGTCTTTCCTGCTTCCTTGCTTGGGTCGAAGGAACCGGACGTCCTGGGCTGTAGTTTTCTTTTCAGCATTACAGGCTGCTGTGCAGATGGGGCAGCCTGGATTTATAGGACACAGACAAAGCTGGACCAGGCGGCCTCTCCCTCCACCCGTGTGTTGCTTCCCCCCCCCCCCGGATTTCCTCCACGCTTTTGTTAGGGGTGGGATGGGGGGGGTGGAGAAATGGGTAGAAACGTTTAGCCTTATTAATGAAGGACTGAAGGCAAACGTGGTTGGCGGGGGGGGGGGGTAGGGGGGAGAGAGGCCAGGATCAGGGCCTCCCATCCTGGCTGGGATTTCCCCAACAACCAGCAGGTGGTGCTGTAAGGAGGAGGACCTTCTCTCCCCCCCCCAAAAAAAACACTAAATCCTGATTGCTTAGGGACCCCCTTGGCTTTGGTGCTCTCTCGGCCTTTCTCTTTATGGTGAGGGATGGAGCGGGGGGGGGGGGCAGGCACAAGCCCTCCTTCACTCCCCCCCCACACCTTATAGGAAGTGCCTCTGCTCTTGCTGAGCTCTGACACCGCCCTTAACCACAAAGTTTAACAGGAAAGGTATTTCTTCCGAAGAAAGAAAGGCTTCCACGCCTCTTCCCTCCTCACCCCATTATTTTTCTCGCTCTTCTCTCTTGGGCAAGGTTTTTATTCAGACCCGAACATCACGGGCGTCACATGACCGCACATTTAATCTTGCGCCCCCTCTCTTCTTCCTCTCCTCCCCCCCACCCCGCCACTGCCTTTTCTTTTCCTCCAGAGGCTCTTTTGTCATTTTAATAGGATGCCATAGAAAACATTCCATAATGCAAGATGTGTGTTGTGTGTCTCTTTTTTTTAGGAAGGGGGGGGGAATGCATTTGGAATGGATAAACCCTATGGGGGAAGAGGGGCTGGGGTATTTTAATGGGGAAAAGGTTTTAGCAGATATATTTTCTCATTAGCGGCCTAAGGCCATACAGGCCCTGTGAGGATTTCTTCTGAGGGGTGTGTAAGTGTGTGTGTGTGTGGGGGGGTGTTAGCTGTGTTTGTGACCTACTTGGCTAATTAAGGCAAAATGTCTCCCAGTTTTTATTCATTGGGTTCTGGCGAAGGGAAGGCCTGGCTCACGTAGGATGTTTGTCATCATCCCCGGGCATTCGTGCCCATCATCCCAAGAATCCTGAGGAGACCCCCTTGCCCCAGACAGTGTCGGGCAGCGGTTAAAGCTCTGGGCCTTGGGGTACCCAGGTGCCTCCCCCCCGACTGAGCTGGGAAGCGACCTGGGTGACCCTCTCTCTCTCTCTCTGTCTCTGAAGGGTCTACCTGGCAGGGTTGTTGTGAGGGTTAAGGAGTTAGGGGGTGGGGGCGCCACCCGGAGCTTCTAGGTCAGAGCGTGAAGCCAAGAAGCCCCACGGCTGCAGCAGAGGGGAGGGGAGGAGGCTCCTGGCAAGTGTGGCGGGCGAGGGGGGGTGGCTTTTGCAGAGCCCGTCCTGGGGAGAGTCCGCATGAGCTGGATTGAGGCCTCTGGGGGTCTGGCTCCCTGGGAGGCCAGCGGGGGGGGTGTGGCAGGGCCTGGGAGCTGTCCCGGGTGCTGAAGGGAGGGCACTTGGGCGGCACAGGGAAATAGACCCCCCCCCCCCGTGCACACATGCTCTGGGGGGGGAGAGCAACCTACCTGCAGGAGGTAAGGTGGGGGGGGTTTACCCCAGAGAGCCTCCCCCTCCCATCCGTTGCCCTGGAGGGGGCAGGTGCCGTTTTCCTCCCTGCCCCCCCCCCCCAATGCTCCCTGCACCTCATCCTGATCCTTCTCCTCTGCCTGGTGCTCCTCCTCTCTTTTGGCCCTCCGAGAAGGAACCCAATAAATGCAGGGAGGAGGGAAGTTTCCCCCCCCGCCCAATCCTGGCTGCCCCCCCCCCCCGGCTTTCGCTGCCTCCCTTTGCCCTCCTTGTCTTCCTGCTCCTCCGGGGTGCCTGGATCCTGCCCTGCAACTCAGGAGAGTAGGTCACCGGCGGCTGGGTCTCCCTC